>NC_133618.1:501281803-501581803 GCF_048593235.1 Sminthopsis crassicaudata | reverse complement strand
AGGCCGTTACTGCTCCCTTGGGACTGAGTTGACTCACTGCATTTTCAGAATGACGCAAGTGTGCTCTTCTGCACAGCTTCAAAACAAGCTATGAACATTTCCAGGCAAAAGTTGGCTCCTGAGCAACCTGGATAAACCAAACCCACATTAGCAGATAGCCTCAATATCAGGGCAGGTGGCAAGAAATATTTTTCTGTTCTTAAAATACATCAGGACTTTTTAGGGGCTTTTAGGGGTTAACTTAATTTCAAAGTTGTTTTACCAACTTTTCCAATGCCTTGACTAACTTGTTCCATCCTCCTCTTGGGACCTCACATCTACCTATTCCAGAGCCTATTTCAATGTTCAAGGTCTAATCTTCTTTCTCAAATTCAGTCATATGGCAAGGAAAGAAAAAGGAATTTAGTTCAAGTTTCATTTGTGATGAATATCCCACACATCTGGAGCACTACTCCATTCTCTGGTTGCTCAAAAGTATGAACACAGGCAGCACTATTTAAGGGGAGTGAGTAAGTCAATTTCAATTATCATGCTATTCTTCTACTCCTTTACCAGAAATAACTGAGAGCTGGCTGTAGGACATTATTTTTTTTCAGGAGTGAATAACCTTCCTTAGCAAACTGCAGAAATCAGTATTAATCAGCAATTTAAAGGTTAAATCTATTCTAATCACCAGTGGAAGTAAAAAACACAGTCAACAGATAATGCCATGCACAGAACATTAATAATACAGTCAAATGATGATAAAGCATTTTCACATTTGCAAAGTATTTATATATTTTTCTTTGAATTCACTGAGATATTATATATATGTATACTTTATATATATTCATGTATATTCATAATAGTCAAAGTAGTTTACACGTTAGTAAATTCCAGCTATCACATCAGAATTTGTGTACACTATATTTCTACCAGCCTATATCATTAAATTTCATAGACCTGCATAGAACCAAAAAAAACTAACATGATACAGAGGAAAGGGAACTGATCAAAGGGCCCAAGTTCTATCTCTCTTCAACTTACTACCTATGGAATCTTGAGTAAGTCATCTGACATCTTAGCTAGTTTCCTCAGTTGTTAAATGAGGGCATGGGATTTACCCAGCCTACCTGATCTAAATCTATGATCTCAAGTTGAAAAGAATTTTCAAAAAACTAGAATTCTAATACCACAACAGAGATAAAGAGCTCACTGAAAAAACCAACTCAGGGTGCCTTATAATCTTCTTTCCTTTCTCTATGAGATATGTCCACATAACAAACTAAGCCACTTATCCAAAAAAAATTCCTGAGCTTCCTAAGAAGGAATAATAATCAAGTGACAAAACTGACAATAAAATGTATTTTTTAAAGACAAGTAGAAATTGGAATTGATTCATTTCAAAATTTTTAGAAGTACAGCATTAGAAAATTATGAGTTCAATAACTGTGGATAATTAAATATCTAGCCATCAAATTATTTGTCATGATTTGTATTTTGTCCTTCAAGATTAAGTCCAATACATTTTCCATCCACTCCTATAAAGTTATTGCAAGGCAGACATTTTAAGTGTCCAAGGTACAAATATTTTAAGTCCAAAGCATATCTTCAACATGTCAACAAAAAACTTTTCTAAAAATCTATCAAATCTGTTTACTACTTCATCACCATCAAATTTATTAAACACCTAAATTTATTAAAAATCTGTAAATCTGCATAACAGGTATATCTGGCAATCACACTCTTTTATCAATGGAGGATATGGCACTAAACATTACAGAACAAATAAAGGCAGACTATTCACCTTGAGCTCACTTTTCTATTCTTTTCTACATCTCAAAATCCCCTTCTATCAACTCCTCCTTTACACCAGTCTCTGATGAAGAAGTGGTCCTTCTCCTTACCAAGGCCAACTCCTCTTTTTGTAATCTTCCTCCCATCTCCTCTAAGATATTTACTCTATATTCCTCATTCCCACCATTCTTATTTTCAGCCCCTCTATAAGTAATGGCTCATTCCATGTTGACTACAAACATGGCAAGTCTTCTCTATCATAGAAACCCTTCCTAATATCCTTTTAGTATCCTTGGCCTCTCCTCCATTTTACTATCAGAAAAACAACAACAACAAAAACCTGTCATACAACCTGCACCTTAGGTCCTCTTAATTCTCAATCTCTTCAAACTCTGACTTCAGACCTTACCTCCTACTTCACTCCAGGAAATTATTTTCTGATCCTCCTAATTGTTATGCTCTCTCCTTCTTCAAATAATCTCATATCATTATATTACTGTATCATTACCTGTTCATATGTTGTGTTGCCTAGCAGAATTCAAGCTAAGGGTAAAGACTTTTGTTTTTGTATCCCAGTACTTAGTACAGAGCTTTATACATCGTAGTCAATTAAGGCTCGATGAATTGAACTCAATTTAAATCGTTCTCTCCAAAGTAACACAGGAGGAATTAATGAAAAAATGCAAATGAAGGTGGCCTAACTGTACCAGATCTAAAACTATATTATAAAGCAGCAGTCATCAAAACCATTTGATTTGGCTAAGAAATAGACTAGTTGATCAGTGGAACAGGTTAGGTTCACAAGACAAAATAGACGATAACTAGAGCAATCTAGTGTTTGACAAACCCCAAAACTCCAGCTTTTGGGATAAGAACTCACTATTTGACAAAAACTGCTGGGAAAATTGGAAACTAGTATGGAAGAAATTGGGGCTTGACCCACACTTAACACCACATATCAAGATAAGATCTAAATGGGTTCATGAATAGACATAAAGAGTGATGCTATAAGCAAATTAGAGGAACTAGGATAGTTTACCTCTCAGATCTGTGGAGAAGGAAGGAATTTGTGTCCAAAGAAGAACTGGAACTCATAATTGAATACCAGATAGATAATTTTAATTAAATTAAGTTAAAAAAAGTTTTATACAAACAAAACTAATACAGACAAGATCAGAAGCAAAGTAATAAATGGGAAAACATTTTTACATTTAAGGGTTAGCATTAAGAAATGATAAAAGCCTCATTTCTAAAATATAGAGAGAACTGACTCAAATTTATAAGAATCCAAGCCATTATCCAATTGATAAAAGGCCAAAGGATATGAACAATTTTCAGATGAAGAAATTAAAACTATTTCTAATTATATAAGGTGCTTTAAATCAATATTGATCAGAGAAATGCAAATTAAGACAACTTTGAGATGCCACTACACACCTCTCAGATTGGCTAAGATGACAGGAACAAATAATGATGAATGTTGGAGGGGATGTGGGAAAACTGGGACACTGATACATTGGTGGAGTTGTGAATGGATCCGATCATTCTGGTGAGCATTTTGGAACTATGCTCAAAAAGTTATCAAACTATGCATACCCTTTGATCCAGCAATTTTTCTACTGGGCTTATATCCCAAAGATCTTAAAGGAGGGAAAGGGACCCATATATGCAAAAATGTTTGTGGCAGCTCTTTTTGTAGTGGCAAGAAACTGGAAACTGAGTGGATGCCCATCAGTTGGAGAACGGCTGAATAAGTTATGGTATATGAATGTTATGGAATATTATTGTTCTATAAGAAATGATCAGGAGGATGATTTTAGAAAGATCTAGAGAAACTTACATGAACTGATGCTAAGTGAAATGACCAGGAGATCACTGTACATAACAACATCAATATTATACAATGATCAATTCTGATTAATGTGACTCTTTCCAACAATGAGATGATTGAGGCCAGTGATCACAATGCTCTTGTGATGAAGAGAGCCATCTACACACAGAGAGGACTGTAGGAACTGAATGTGGATCACAACATAACATTCTCACTCTTTTTGTTATTGTTCACTTGCATTTTGTTTCCTTACTCATTTACTTTCTTGTTTTTCAATTTGATTTCTCTTGTGCAGCAAGAGAATTATATAAATATGTTTATACATATTGGATTTAACATACATTTAAACATGTTTAACATATTTTGGATTGCTTGCCATCTAGGGGAAGAGGTGAGGGTGAAAGGAGAAAATCTGAAACACAAGGCTATGCAAGGGTCAATGTTGTCAAATTATCCGTGCATATGTTTTGAAAATAAAAAGCTTTATTTAAAAAAAAAAAAAAAAGGCAAGCCATGATATAGAAAAGGGGGGGGGGGGAGGTACTCAGGAGGATTTCATAATTGCCAAATCCAATAGTCTTTTCTCCATTCTCATGCTAATTTTTAATTCTCTGCAGCATGTGACACATTGAAAATTTCTAGATGCTCAATTCCTTCCTTTATTTTGTTGACATTGCTCACTCATTGTTCTCCTACCTGTCTGGCCAATCTTTCTCCATCATCAATGCCTATTGGACACTTCCGACTAACTGTCCTTTAGGCAGCTGAGATTCAACAAGTCAAAAATAAAACTCATCATCTTTCTCCATATTCACTTCCCCTCTTCCTAATTATCCTATTTGTGTTGCAGTTACCACCATTTTTCTATTTAATCAGGGTGGCAATCATAGATTATTTTCAACTCTTCCCTTTCATTTATCCTCATACTATTAGATACTCATCAATTCTACCTCCACAATCTCTCTTACTTCTTCTTCCTTTACTTACTGAGTCTTGTTCAGGCTCTTATCATCTCTTTCCTAGAAAATATCTCCATTTTGCCTCTCCAATATATCTTCCAAAAGCCACCAAATGTATATTTTTAACATAAATGTGATGTCTTTTCTCCTGCTAAAGAAGCTCTAGTGGACCCACTTACCTTTAAGGAAAAAACCCAAACTTATCTGTCATTTAAAACTTCCACAACCTGGTTCAAGCTGACATTTTTAAGCTACTATGTATTTACTCTCACTCTGTTCCAACCAAGCTGGCCTGCTTGTAGTTTCTAATACACAACATCCCATCTCACTTCTCTATGCCTTTGTACACAATGTCCTTCATCTCTAAAATGAATTCTCTCCTGGCTTCTTGCCTAAGAGAATCTCTAACGTCCTTCAGGCTTTAGATGACATGTCACTGCCTACACAAGACCTATAGCATCACATTCTCTCAGAAATTAATTTGCATTTACTTTGTATATATTTTGCATTTACTTCTCTATGTTCAAGTTCATTACCACTCCTCTTTATCATCACTCCCAAGAAGGCACATTCCAGAAAGAAAAAGACTGTTAGGTCTTTGTCCTAATATCCCTAGTGTTCAAAACAATATCTAGCACTCAATAAGCACTTAAATGCTGGCCGATTGAATGAATAAATAAACTTTGGCTTTCTTAATCATTTTGGCTAAAGGACTAGCTTTAAAAAAAAAAAAAACTCTGCAATACATAAATGCCATACTCTCTATTATTAACAGTGTTCTGGTTCTCTTCTGAGTACTAGAAGAAAATGATGCCAAATCATATGAAGTCCTTTCATGCCTTAAATTGGGGACTAAGGTCTTAAAAACATCACAAAATTTCACAGAATTTGTCTAAAAGATGAAAACAAAGTATAAGCCATAAACCAACCAACTCTAATACACATATAGTAGAGAGGTAAAAGAAAAAAGGAATTTTATAGTAAACAACTTTGCTGTTGTGAATAATGATTATGTTATTAAAATGGACTGCTGCTTTTCCAGTATCTTTTTCTCTGTTTATCTCTGTTACCATAGCTACCATTTGAATCATCTTAATAAATTGCATACACACATCTCCAGCAATGTTATTTCCACTCAGTGACTCCAGATCAATTTTCATTCACCTGGCAGCTGCTCAGGCCAAATGCCGTCATCATGTCTTGACAATGAGGACTGTTTTATGAACAAAATAATTAGAAACCTATTCTGATATGAAATTTTAAGGATGTAGGAGCTCTTTGAATATTTGACAATATTTTTAAAGTGATTATTTAATTAACTAGAAGTCTTCCCTCTTCCCAACCTAATAATCATAAGATGTTAAATTCAGAGTATGAAGGAAACTAAGGGATAATCTATTTCAACCCTAATTTTACAGGGAAACTGAGGCCCATGGACTGTCAAACTCAAGTTCTTCCTCCAAATTTTGAGCATGTATCAACCATTAAAAAAATTAAATTGTAATTTTTACTAAATCAAAAAAAAGTGAATTAATTACATTTAGAAAGATTTTTCACTTAAAAAAATTGAAACAAAAAAATTGAAAAAATTGCTACTTATCTACTTTACTCCTAAGGCAATTAAATTAACTTTGAACAAAAAATTAATAGTTTACTAGATGATTTCAAGGTTTCTTCCTGCTCAAATATTCTATGAACTAGAGCTCAAAAAACATTAAATATCTACATTAGTCTATTATAAGAAGGAGGCTGTTATATAAATCAATGCATACTATCAACAAAAAGAAAACCAGGCAACCTATCAAAAAGAAACATAAAAAACCTAGCATTTGTTAGCTTTTTGCATTTGAAAAGAAAGATGGCTGTCCATCTGTATCTATGTTCTCTCATAGAGGAACATGACAAAAGTTAATGTAGCTATGAAGAAAGATATAGTATTTTCTAGCTGGTAAAAATGGTCAAGGATGGAGAAATATTCTGCACTCTGAACTTTTAGACAAGTTGCATTAGAATCCAGAGTCTAGTATATTTTGAGGAACATGGAGAAGATTGCTATCTATGTGAAAAAGAAAACAAACTCGTCACTTGTCTTTTCATTTCATGATTCTGTACCCACTGAAGACATCTTATGACTTCTATTCTATAGTAGCACAAAAAAGAAGACCATGATTTATCTCTAACAGTCACTGCCATTACCACAAAATAGCTGTCTGTAGTTCACGGCACTGATTTTTCTTCTCAACATTATAGCAAATTATAAAAGTTGAGAGGAAGTACAAGGAACATGTCGAGCAAAAACATGAAGCAAGATTTCCTATTTATGTATCTTGAAGTGGCATTCCTCTAGTTTGATGTCGACCTAATCCTTTTGAGGGTGACACCTTCATTTAAGAAAGTGGTAGAAGCCAAAAACATAAATAGTTCCAAAACATTTAGAAAATTTTGGAGTTGTTCATCCTTACTTCCCAAGATGTATCCCTATTTCTTTCTTTCTTCTTTTCCTGAGGCTGGGGTTAAGCGACTTGCCCAAGGTCACACAGCTAGGAAGTGTTAAGTGTCTGAGACCAAATTTGAACTCGGATCCTCCTAAATTCAGGGCTGGTGCTCTATCCACTGCGCCACCTAGCTGCCCCCTATCCTCCCTATTTCTACAATAAGGTAGTCCAAGTTCTTATCTCACACCTAGAAAACTCCAACAATTTCCTTCTAACTGGTCTCTTTGTCTCCAGGCTATTCCCATCCTACCTTCCTCATCTGCAAAAACATTTTGCAGAATTGCATGAAATACTTCCACATTCCTATCCAAGAACATTTAACTAACTAATGCCTATTTAAGAAAAACCAAAAACCCTTAGTATATTATTCTAAGTCCCCCAAAATGTGGCTCTTAATCTACCTTTCTAACATAATTGCTACTTCTTCCCTAAACAAACTCAATGTAAACTTAACTTCACTAGTTTTTTGGCCTCCTATTGATTTCCTTTGTACCTTTCCACCTTTATGCAGCAAGATTTCCCCTTCTCTCTAAGGAGAAAGTATACGAAACTGTAATTTTACCCATCCTTCAAGGCCTAGATTAAATATCATTTCTTCCATAAGGCTTTCCTTTCTAGGTTCCTTCCCTTCAATCAGAAGTGATCTTTCCCACTATGAATAGCTTAATCATTCAACACATTTATTCAACATTTTACCAGATACCTACTACAAAAAAATACTGACTAACATAAATGAAAGATATACATAAGTAAGATGTAGGTGTCTATTTCTGAAGGAAGTCACTGTAAAAATTGAGGTCAGAACCTATAATATTCTCTCTAAAATATAATATTCTCTTGGGGTTTTCTTGGGATTCTGTGGGAGCAGCCTTCATTTCAGTTCAGTAATCACCACAGGAGTAGCCAAGGATTAAAGTCCAAATCTTTTATTGTCTCTTTCAAAATCTTGTCTCTTTCACTTGGGGCCTGGATAGTTTTCTGGAGGTTTTCCAGATCTGGGTTTCTGTGGGGGAGGCAGGAGGACTGCCACCACTTCTCTGGTCTTCCCTCGTTCTCATTTTGGCTGGATTTGTCGGAGCTTATATAGTCTCTAATCAAAGGTGTGAATTTTGTAGAACTATAGTAATATTAAGTACATGTACTGAACTAGAGAACTGTTAAGCACTATGCTAAATTAGATAACTATTGTATCTATTGATTCCACTGACTTAGCACCTTGTAAGAATCTTTTGTTTCAAGATCAGAGTTCTGGCCCATAACAAGAACCAATAGCACTTTATTTAACACATCTGTCTCTTTCTTATCTGGATTGTTCTTTCTTCTTACTTTTTCCTCTTAGATTCTTTAATTTCTTTCAAAGTTCAGTTCAAAAACTACTTCCTATATAAAACTTCCCAATCCCATGAGCTGAAAGTTCTTGTAAAGTACATGGGCATTAATTACCTTGTATTATTCTCTCTATCTTTTATATCTATTTATTTTTCCCTAAGAGAATAAAAATTTGAAGACACGCACTGATTTGTTGTTTTCATGGCTTCCAGCATCTATTACAATACTTAAGACAAAAATGTTTAATAAACCCTTGTTAACTGATTCATGTGTTTGCTGATGGAAAAAGAGGGATCATAGGATGAGACCAGGTTTGGAGCCTTGGTGAATGATATGATACTACTGCTGTTATTTATGACTAGCAAAATCAAGAGGTTCTGGAAGCAGTAATTTTTGGGGGAAGGATGATAAATTGGGGACCAAAAGACTGATTAAATAAATTTTGGTAAAAATTATTTCAAATCAGAATTTACGTCTGCTCAAAATTATGAATTTCATATCTAATAAACAGAGACACAACAGGTATCAATAGGAGGGAGATAATGGACCAACATCAATGTCGGGAAGATCTGTCCTGACTGATCATGATAAATCATTTAATTTTCCAGTGCCCAGGCAATTCTCTAAGATTTTAAGTTATTCTTATAGTATAGTTGTCCATTTGCACCAATAGAGGGACTTTTCATATGAAGCTCCTTTGCAAACTAATGAAATCACAGTTCTACCTCATCTCTTCTTCACAAATGAAATTCAAATGAACATTAAAAAACACCTTGTAGTAATTCACAATTATTACAACATATCTCAGGTATCAGATCCTGATTTTAAGATATGTTAAGTATGACTAGAAATATTTTGTTTCTGAAGAGAAAAAATTTAAAATAAACTTTTTCAAAGTTCAACCAGTTCAGTTTTCATTGAACTTTTCATGATCATTAAGAAGTACAGTCATATTATTTACCAGGTCTTGGACCTATGAATTTATGACAACTTATTTTCCATACTTTTCCCACAATACTCAAAGCACTTAAACATAGAATGCAGCTGCCATAATTCAATCAGGCATTATGTAACATTCAATGAATGTTGAACTGTAATTTTCACTTTCATTTTTTTCTACTAACGCCATCTGGTGGTAGAACTTCAATTTTAAATATAAACTTTAAAATTGTATATTTGTCCATATTTTCCCATATTCCTGTGAGCCAGGCCTACACTCTATGAAGTGTACCACTTGGGTGCCCCACAAAAAGTCATTACAGTTCAATTATTATTATTTTCCTTAAAAAAAAAAAAAAGGAAATTAAATAAGATTCAAAAGGATTTTCCAAGATTTCCCAGAGCTAATGAGTACTAGAAAGAGATTTCAGACTTACTTTTCCTGAGTCCAGGTACACATGCCTATTATCTCTGATACACTACTGCTATATTTACATAAAGTCTAATGTTCCTAAGTCTCTTTATAAACAATTGATAATCAGCAGAGAAATTTTGTTAATAATTCCTCTAAAATAAAAAGAAATAAATTAGCAAATAAATAAATGAGAAAAATGTATTCTTTGCAAAACAGAGAAAGATATAAATAATCCAGGGAGTTCACAGCAAAGAAAATATTTTTTTTAATTTGTTTACCTTAATATAATGTATAATCCATATAAACAACTAATATGAAACATTTTATTCCATTAATTGTTTTTTATAATATCAGTACTTTAATTTGTATAGTATATTTCATAGCTATAGGCAGCTAGGTGGCACAGTAGAAAGCTGGGCTTGGAAAAAGAAATAAGTTCAAATTTGATCTGAGATACTTGTTAACTAGGTGATTCTGTTTGCCTCAGTTTCTTCAACTGTAAAGTGGGGACAGAAATAACACTATCTCACAGAGTTATTGTGAGGATCAAATGAAATAATATTTGTAAAGCACTTAGTATGATGCTTAGCATATTGTAGGCAATTAATAAATGCCTATTCCCTGCTCCCTCACTTCTTCAGTTTCCATAAATTTTCTCATTTGAGTCAAAAGAAGCCTCTGAAGTGGGTGTTCTATTTTACTCAGAAAAGTGATGAGACACCCTCCAAGAATAAGCATGGAAAAATAGTAAAAGAACTGGCTGGCCCAAAGAAAGACCAGTTAGCACCTATGCTCCGTTAGCACCTAATCTTTAGTGATTTTAGAATAAGTGAAAAAGACCTTCTACTACTACCATTACCCCCAATCCACAGCAGGAACTTATAGAAAACATGCTCTCATGTTAGGAGTCTAACTTGTTTGTGGTACTGGATAAAATCAATTTATTTCTCAAACTTCATGCTACCATTTTTCAAAAAGTAAGATCCTTGAAGGTAGGAAATATTTTACTTTTTCTTTGTATTCCTAGAATCTATCTCAGTTCATTGCACACCGATGGCATTTAATAATTGTTTAACTGAACTGACTACAGAGTACTGTTTCTGACCTCATCCTGAGATGACGAGGACTCTGAATTTTTGATGGCAATGTCAGCTGAACCTAAGCTCTGCATGGTTCTACCATGCTGGAAAAGGTTTTAGTATGGTTCCTCTTTGTCTGTTTTCTGAAGAGCAATTTAGGTGAAAACAGATTTATCAGCAGCAGACTGATAAATTCTTTAGTTATGGCAAAAAACATTTGTTTCCTCAATACTCAATATTTACTATGCGTCTGCACTGATGGTGGAAAAGTGAAGAAAAAGGAGCAAAGAGTACTAAGGATGAAAGGGTATTTTTTGCTAGTCTATAAAATTTAACTTAGGGGTTGGCACTCTACATATAAGATTGTTATCCAATGACCAATGAGCACATATACTGCTTGGAAGAATTACATGTTGTCAATCTTGACATTCTTGCTTTAAATATAAGAAGGAAGCTATAACTGAATTAAAAGATTGCTCACAGATTATCAGGAAAGAGGCAAATAAAGGACTTTGTAGAATCAGTCCTATCTTGCACCCAAAGACAACAAATAAATCATTTCAAGAATTAAATGTTCTATAGATATCTAAAACTCAACCTGTTCAAAACTGAATTATTATCTTTCCTCCCCAAATCTTCCCCCCTACCTAATTTCCCCATTACTGTCAAGGGTCCTCACAGACAACCAGTCTCCAAACCTAGACATCATCCTTGACCACCCCCCCCTTACTCTCTACATCCACTCAATGGATAAGTCCTATGATTGCTACCTTTGCTTCATATCTCACAAATGCCCCCTTCTCTCCAATCATATTGCTCCCATACTGGTGCAGGCCTTCATCATGTCATATCTGGACTATTACCATAGTTTTTTGGCTGGTTTCCCTGCCTCAGGTTTTCCCCCCACTCCACTAAGTGCTCCACTGAGCTCCCAAATTGATCATCCTGAAGCACAGATTTGATCATCTCTCCCTCTTCCCACTTCCCCCAACTACATACACTCTTATGGCTCCTATTACCTCCAAGATCAAATATAAAATCATTGGTTTGGCTTTTTAAAATTTTCATAACTTGTGCCCTTCCTACCTTTCTAGTCTTTTATACCTTAATCTGCCCTCCAAATACTCTGCAATCCAGCTAACAATAATCTCTTTGCTGTTCCTTCAGCTACTCTCTCCCAACTTCAGGCATTTTCACTGGCTGTTCACAGTGCCTAGAACTCTATAGCTTCCTTCTTTTTTGTTGTCACTATTAGTAGTTCAGTTGTGATCCCATGGATCACAACACAGCAGGCTCTTCTATTCTGCACTCCCTCTCAAAGTCTGTCCAAGTTCACATTCATTGTTTCCACGACACTATCTATCCCTCCCATCCTCTGCCTTCCCTTTCTCCTTCTGCCTTCAGTCTTTCCCAGCATCAGGGTCTTTTCCAATGAGTCCATTATGTAGCCAAAATAGTCAAAGCTTCAGCTTCAGTATTTAATCTTCCAGTGAACAGCCTGAAAAAATTTCTTTAAGTATTGAATGATATAATCTCCTTGCTGTCCAAGGAACTCTAAAAAGTCTTCTCCAACACAACTCGAAAGTGTCATTTCTGTGGCATTCAGTTTTCCATATATAGTCCAGCTCTCAATGCCATATACTGCTAGTGGGAAAAACCACAGTCTTAACTATTATACTATATACTAAATAATTATTAACTAAATTCTCATCTTCTGCAAGAAGCCTTTTCAGACTTCTTTGTTCTTAGTGTGTTTCCTCTGAGATTATACTCAATTTATACTGTATATATCTAGTTCATACACAGTTGTTTACATGTTCTCCCCTTTTACTGTGAGCTTTTTGACAGTAGGGGCTACCTTTTTCACTATGGTTTTGTTTTGCTTTGTTTTTTTATCCAGTGCTTAGCACTATACCTGAAACAAAACAGGAATGTAACAAATGCTAAAGAATTGACTGATTGGCATTTGATCTTCTCATAAATGTTTGCAAAAAAAACTATCACAAAAATAGTTTCAATTTAATGCATCAACAAATATTGCAAAGGATAAAAAAGTGGAGAAATTCTATGAAAAGCAAAAGCAAGTAAAAGATGTCATCAAGATGCATATAAGCAAAAAAATAGAAGATAGTCACATGAAAAGAACAAGGGATAATAAGATGGATAGTCAATGTAAAGGCCCTGTGCTCTACTAGTATCCAATCCTTATGATATTAGGAGAAAGTGAGGCAAAACCCCAGATATCACTTATGGAGGGCAAAAACAAGAAACACATAGGATGGGCAGTCATAGGTAAATTATAATCTGCATTTTTAGAAGGAATCTGTTAAGATCTATTTGAATACTACATATAACATTGACCTGATGATCTTTTAAAGTCCCTTTCAGAAAGTGAATACAAGGGATAATGTTGTTAAAAAAAAAAAAAATTACCCATACATATGTACTGTCAAAAAAAATTTATAATTATAAAATTAATTTTAAAAAAGAAAAAAAAAAAGAAGTTTCTGATTCTTTTGTCTATCATGTTCCCTATAAGTGAAAAGGATCTTAAGCCAATGAGAAAATCCATATACTTTCAGGACCACCACCACTAACCTCTCCCAACCTAGCTGCAAATCTGCATGATCTCATCCCAGTAGGGAGTGACTAGACCCTACACTGAAGTTAAGGAGCGCAACCCATCCTAATTCTCCCACGATTCTAGATCACTGTATTACTTTACACAATTAATAAAAGATAAAGCCAAGATCAAAGGCCAGTTCTTATGTCTCTAACTTCAGTATTCTTTCTGCTGCATCCTACTAATTCTTAGAATATAGTTTTTAGAAATGAGAAAGACTACAAGAGATCAACTATTCTAAGTCTTTGTATTTAATTCAAGTAAAAAATAACTAGGAATTGTTTTAATTAAAGTTATTCTTCATTTTCACATATTACTTTGTTTCATAATTACTGAATGAGCCTACTTAACATGAATATTATAGCTATCTGTATTAAGCTAAGTCAAGACTAAGTTCCTTGAAAGCAGCTACCATACTTAGTTAAACTTTGTTATCTTCTTTGGCATCTAGCACAGAAAATTCACAAAGTTTAAAATTATATATAAGTGTAAATAGCTGTTACTATAATTCCTATTTTACAGATAAAACAAACGAAGCAAGGAGGTTAAAGAACTTGAGCATTAAATCACAAGATGTAAAGATTTGAGGAACTTATCTCTTGCCCCCTATAGCATGCTCTTTTCAGCACACCATTCTGCTTCTGTCTACAAATTCCTGTATTCACATAAGCTTTTCTATGGGAATTCTGAAGCATTATATATTACTTCAACATTCAAAATATTGGGGATAGGAAGGAGACAAGGACACTTTTGCTTTGAAGAGGGTAAACTAAATAAAAACTGTCAATTTGCAAAAATGACAATCAATAATTTGTCTTTTCCAATAAAAGTTTGCTATTATTTTCAAAGTGATATCAGCCAAGTGACTTACTTTTAATTTCAGACAAAAATAGCACAAAGCACCATTATATGCCTATTCTCGTTATAACTTTGACTGTTTAAACATTTCCTACCCGTTATACACTTTTCTAGAATGCAGAGAACATACCCAAAGATAAGGGAATCAATGGCTTAGCCCTGGCATCAAAACAGTTCCAAGGCTTTTTGTTCCATTCACTAAATTGTACTTCCTAATCTCCCTAAAGATGTTAATAAATGCCAATACATATTAAACCCTGTCATGAAGATTATGTGTTTAGTCAAAATGTGCAATATTTTATGTAATAACACAATCTGAATCCTAATGACTACGTTCTTCCCTGCCCAGTCTTCCAGTATGGAAGAAACAGAAAAATGGAGTACTATGATTATATGATTGTATAAGGCATTTCACTTACCACATAATAGTATCCCCAGCTGTTCAAGGAAAGTTAGAGAAATCCTTTCCGTGGAAATATTTACAAAGTAGGAAGACAACCATCTGCCTGTCTTAATTTAAACAGAGTCCTGGGTGAAGAAGAGACATAATGGGTGCTTTGAGACCCATTTTAGCCCTCTGGTTTTTTTCTTAACAAAAATGCAGATTCTTCAAATTATCATTACTATAGAGTAAAAATGATATGATAAAAACTTGAATACTTGGTCCCAGTTTCAAGTCAAAAACTTGCTAAAACATAAAATCATCACTTTTAACATAATTTAATTTTAAAAACTTCCTTAAATTGTCCAAAGAAGTGCTTCTGAACACCTTTGGTAAAGTGTTTTTTAAAACTTTAAAATTTTCAAATAATTGTCTTAATTTGTTTCTACTTTATCTTGAAGGTCTGTGGCTAGTTACCTCAGTTAGGTCACAATGCTATAAGACTGTGGTGGGTATACTCAGGTCACTGTTCTTCAGAAAAATGACACTTCTAAGCTTCTATTTTCTGTATTGGAGTGTTCTATTATGCTAGACTCTACAAGACAAGAGTCAAGTAACTCTTGGTCAATGATGATCAAAAAGGTAGTTCCAGATTCATAGAACTGAGTATCATTGGTCTATAACCTTTTAGCTTTCTTCAGTCATAGCTCATAACCTTAATCTAAAAAAGTCATCTTGCAAATGTTAATTAAAAATTCAAAAAAGAAAGAAAAGGAGGGAAAGACAGAAGGAAAAAAGAACACAGAAATGAAAAGAGGGAAGGAGGAGATAAAAATAAAATAAAATGAAAGGAGGAAAGGAGGAAAGGGAGGAAAAAAGGGAGAATGAGAAGTAGAAGAGAAGAAGGGAAAAAAGGAGGGAGAGAAGGAGGGAGGGGGAGAGGGAGGAAAGAAAGGAGGGAAAGGAGAGAGGGAAAGAGGAAGGAAGAGAGGGAGGAAAGAAGGGAGGGAAGAATGGAGGAAAGAAGGGAGGGAGGCAGGAAGGGAAAGAAGGAGGGAGAGAGGGAAGGAGGAAGGGAAGAGAAGGAGGGAAGGAGGGAGAAAGCACATGCCTTATCAATGGTAGGCCAGTAAAGTATTTATAAGTACAGCATTACCATTTTTAGAATTTTTTATCTACAGAATGAATTCTGACTGGACCTCCAAAGATTTTTCTCAGAATAATAAATCTAGAATAGAAAGAATCTTCAGAGGCCCTCTAGTCTAACGTCTTCATTTTACAGATGAGAAAACTGAGACCCAAGGAGGCCATAATGTTTCAAAGACAAAAGAAGGAATACATATCAGAGGCAAGATTTGAACTTAGGTCTTCTGCCTTCAGAACCAATTCTCTTTCCACTGTACCATGCAGCATCCCTAATGCCCTCAAAACTTTACAATAATTAGTCAAAACTAGTCATTATTTTTTGTGGGTTTAGCTATTTATTTAAATGTTTTTTCTCCTCAGTGTCCTACTCAGAAACTCATCAACTACATCCTACTTGGGAAATAAGTAAAATGTCTGTTGTATTACACTAATAATCATTTTACATGTTATAGTAATACAGGTTGCTGTTGTTCTGAAGCATGAATATAAGAGCAAACTGGGCAAAAAAGAGGAAAGCCATGGGTATTTGGTATGTGTCTAAGGAATGCAAGAGAGGTCACATTCCTTAGTGAGCACCAACACATGCCACACGTTCCAGTTCCTTCACATTCTGAAACTCCTGGAGTTAGGTTCTTCCCAAACCCTGGGAAACTTGGAGTAGGCGATGACCCGCACCCACTTGGTTTTCATTCTGCCAAGCATAAATAGATGAATTAATCCAATTATTTGCTGCACCTATTTTTTTCCTGCAACAACAAAAAAAACCTTACAATGTCAATGGTATCCCATGCTTGTGACTCTTTTTATGTAATTCTACTGGCAAACAGTTTTTCTGTGACTCTAGTAGAAACAAAATTAGCAATTAATACAAATATTCTGACAAGTTGCTAAACCATTATTCCCCTACTCTTTATTGACACTGGTCATAGAACCATTGAGATAGAGAATTAAACATTTTACTTAATCTTTTAATGCTGCAAACATCTCCAAAATAGGAATTATGCACAAGGGTAAAGCATTTTCAGCTAGTTCTGTGGTATAAGACAGACATGTCAAACATATAGACCACAAAATTCCCAGATATGGCCAAACCAGATTAAAATATAATTAGGAAATATTTAACAAAATAAATACAAATACAATAGCATCCTTCTGTTTGACTTAGTAGCCCCCATTTTCTTTTTGAGTAGGATACTATTGATTTAAGACATCAAGAAACGTGATAAAGTAACAACATGATAAACTAACAGCAGAAAAACCTGATCCCTACTTCTGAACTGATTCACTCAATCAGTCTCTTCTTCCATACCATTTGCTCCTCTCCAAAAGGGATGTACAAGCTGACCTAAGCAGGACTTAAAACAATTCAACTCTGCTCCCTCTGTAGAAAATCAAAAATCAGAGGCTTGCTCTAGCTAGAATGGCAATATAGCAGCATTTGATACTGTTGCACTAATTATGCAGGAATTGAAGAATAGAGGGAAATGGAATGGGAAGTTTTATGAGGTTTCATCACATCTGAAGCAAAGGGGACTGGCATCTAGCTGAGTTCAGTCTTGTCCCCACACAATCACCTAGGACAGAAAACTGAAGCTGGTGAATTATAAACTGACAAGTGTGGAAAGAGACTGAGATAGCTTTGATGTACAGCCTTAGGAAACTGGCTACCAAAGGGGAAGGAGTTAAAAAATGAATAAAAGTGAAATATTAGGGAGAAGAGGAAAAAAAATTATAAAGATCTCATATGGAAGGAAATTCAATTAAAGACCCTGAGCAAAAGCAAATAAAACAATAAGAAAAATATTAATAATAGAAGGAAATATGGTCTCCAGATCATCTGAGTTCAGACATGTACAAATAAATATTATAAGAAAATGATAGCAGGGGCAGCTAGGTGGCACAGTGGATAGAGCACCAGCCTTGAATTCAGGAGGACCCGAGTTCAAATTTAATCTCAGACACTTACCACTCCCTGGGCAAGTCACTTAACCCCAGCCTCAGAAAAAAAAAAAAAGAAGAAGAAGAAGAAGAAGAAAATGATAACAAATCAGTATCTAATGAAGCACAAAACCCGTGATTGGGAGAACTTCTGAACACAGAAAATAAAGTACCAATCAAAAGAATCCATAGATCACCTCCAGAAAGAAAGGGGAGAATAAAACTTTATACTGCAAACTCCAAGAAATCTAGTGGTTAAATGTAACAATTGAAAGAGGAAAAGTCAAGCTGGTGAACAACAAGAAGTACAGCTTGACTCCCCCAATCACATCTTTTCTACATAGATCTAGAAGACTAGAAAGAATTTATCAGAAAATCTAAGGGGAAAAAAATCATTAAGTTATTTTTCCTGCTCAGGTAGGTCAGTTTCAGAAGACAGAGAAGACTGTGAACCCTAGAGATAGTGTCTACCCAGGAATACATTATGGACAGAGCATTCTAACACTCAGGCATAGAAAGAAGGACAAGATGGAGCAGCTAGGTGGTGCAGTGGATAGAGCACCAGCCCTGAATTCAGGAGGACCCAAGTTCAAATATGGTCTCAGACATTTAACACTTCGTAGCTGTATGACCCTGGGCAAGTCATTTAACCCCAGCCTCAGGGGAAAAAAAAAAAAAAAGAGGAACAAGATTGGGTACCAAAGCAGAAAGTACAAGAATAGTAAAAGGTCCCAAGATATCCCTGAATCTGTGCAGGGTACAGAAATGGGTACTATATGGAAGCTCTGTCATTAACTATGCAGTCCCAGACCACAGATCAGAATAGGCTAAGAAGAGTATGTGTTCTCAGAAGTGATGAAGAAAAATGGTTGGGACTCTTGCAGTGTATTAAGCAAGGAACAAGTTCAGAAGTAAAAAGTAATTGTGTTTCTTGATCTCAGAAGTAGAATAGTACTCACTTGAAGCATCTAGACTAAACTAAAACTTCCAGTGGAAGAACCAAAGGAGTATGTGCAGTTTTTAGTCACTCTGAACCAACAGAAACTTCTAGTAGGTTAACAGTGGCTGAATGAAACAGTAATCTACTAAAACTTCCAATTTAGAATAAGTTAACAAATTTTTTGTTCAAATTCAAATCTGAATCAGAAATTCGTAAAACTCAAACCAGGAGGTTAGTGAGCAGACTACTCCTGATCATATCCCTCTGGAAGTAATGAAATTTTGTGGATCACCAGCCTGAGCTGTCCCTGAGATCCTAAAATAATATTCAATTCTTTAAGAAAGCAGCAGAAAGACTCAAGAAGACCTTAAAGGCTCAGCCCTTTCCACAGAGAAACACATAGAATCTAGTCTTAATACAATGGTCAAAGTCAAAAAGCAGGGTAGAAGTATAAACAAATAAACAAAAGAAACTGCACCATAAAGACTTATTATCCCAACAGGAAAGTTCAAGGCAATCTAGATGAAAAGAATGACTTGGAAAATATATATAAGCAAAGCCTCAAAGAAAAATGCAGCTTGGGCACGAATTTCTGAAAAGCGAATGCAAGCGTTTTAAAAAGAGCTTTAAAAAAGATTTTAGAGATCAAAAGGATTGAGAGCAATGAAAGAAACATATAAGAGAATTAAAAACTTGGAGCAATAGGTACAAAAAAGTTCATACAAGTTAAAAACCATTTGGAAATCAGAACAGATTAAGTATAAGTTAATGGCTTCATGAGAAATCAAGAAATATTAAGACAAAGTCAAGAGACTAAAAGGAAAAAAAGAAGAAAATTAAAATATCTCAGTAAAAACAACTGATCGGGAAAACAAATCAAGGATAAATAACTTTAAAAGCACTAGATTACCTGAAAGCCATGAATAATAATAAAAGCCCTAGACATCATATTTCAATATATCTTAAACAAAAACTGCCCAGATACCTTAAAACCAAAAGGGAAGTAGAAGTTGAAAGAAGTCACCATTCACTTCGTGCAAGAAAACCTCAAAATGAAAACATCCAAAAATATTATAACCAACGTCCAAGTCAAAAAAAATACTACAAGCAGCCAAAAACAAAAAAATCAAATATTAATCATGCAAGTCAAGATCACACAGGATTTAGCAGTCACCACTATATAAAAATGTTTACATAATTGCACATGTATATAACTTATCTCAGACACTGTCTCAGGGAAAGGGGGAAGGGAGAAAAGAAAAGAGATAGAATTTAACGCAAAACTTTAATTTTTTTTTAATTTTTAAAAAGAAAAAAGTTCCCTCTTTAATGTTTGAGATATTCTTTTAAAAATAAAGGGGAAAAAAAGAATGGGCAGTCTATTAAAAATACATATTTAGTTATAAAATATTAATCTAATCTCTCACATATATAGTTAATTGATGTATTTTTAACCAAACAAGAGATAGAGACAATTACAAAAAATAAAACTGATTACATGAAACAAATGCTTCTGAACTGGAAATTAGTATGGCACAAACTAGGCATGGACCCACATTTAACACCACATACTAAGATAAAAACAAAATGGGTCCAAGATTTAGGCATAAAGAACGAAATCATAAATAAATTGGAGGAACATAGGATAGTTTACCTCTCAGACTTGTGGAGGAGGAAGGAATTTGTGTCCAAAGGAGAACTAGAGACCATTATTGATCACAAAATAGAAAATTTTGATTACACCAAATTAAAAAGTTTCTGCACAAACAAAACTAATGCAAACAAGATTAGAAGGGAAGTAACAAATTGGGAAAACATTTTTATAGTTAAAGGTTCTGATAAAGGCCTCATCTCCAAAATATGCAGAGAAAGACTTTAATTTATAAGAAATCAAGCCATTCTCCAATTGATAAATGGTCAAAGGATATGAACAGACAATTTTCAGATGATGAAATTAAAACTATTTCCACTCATATGAAAGAGTGTTCCAAATCACTATTGATCAGAGAAATGCAAATTAAGACAACTCTGAGATACCACTACACACCTGTCAGATTGGCTAAGATGACAGGAACAAATAATGATGAATGTTGGAGGAGCTGTTGGAAAACTGGGACACTGATGCACTGTTGGTGGAGTTGTGAAAGAATCCAACCATTCTGGAGAGCAATCTGGAATTATGCCCAAAAAGTTATCAAACTGTGCATACCCTTTGATCCAGCAGTGCTACTACTGGGCTTATATCCCAAGGAAATACTAAAGAAGGGAAAGGGACCTGTATGTGCCAAAATGTTTGTGGCAGCCCTTTTCATAGTGGCTAGAAACTGGAAAGTGAATGGATGTCCATCAATTGGAGAATGGTTGGGTAAATTATGGTATATGAATGTTATGGAATATTATTGTTCTGTAAGAAATGACCAGCAGGATGAATACAGAGAGGCTTGGAGAAACTTACATCAACTGATGCTGAGTGAAATGAGCAGAACTAGGAGATCTTTATACACTTCAACAATGATACTGTATGAGGATGTATTCTGATGGAAGTGGATATCTTCAACATAGGGAAGAGCTAATCCAATTCCAATTGATCAATGATAGACAGAATCAGCTACATCCAGAAAAGGAACACTGGGAAATGAGTGTAAACTGTGAGCATTATTATTATTTTTTTTTTGTTTTTCTTCCCAGATTATTTTTACCTTCCGAATACAATTCTTCCTTTGCCACAATAACAACAACAAAATTCGGTTCTGCACATATATATTGTACCTAGGATATACTATAAGATATTTAATATGTATGGTAATGCCTGCCATCTAGGGGAGGGGAAGGAGGGGAAAAATTCAGAACAGAAGGGAGTACAAGAGATAATGTTGTAAAAAAAAAAATTACCTATGCATATATATATATATATATATATATATATATAATTATAAAAATTAATTTAAAAAAAAAGAAGGTGCTCTAAGTCACTATTAACCAGAGAAATGCAAAATAAGACAACTCTGAGATACTGCTACACAGCTCTCAAATTGGCTAAGAGGAGAGGAAAAGATACATGAATGAAGGTCTTGGTAGGGTTTCTCATTGGAAATCTTGCCCTCTCCCCAGTGATCTAAAGCAGAAAAATAATCATTCCTCCATGAATGTGGGAAAACTGGGACATTGATACATTGTTGGAACTGTGAATGGATCGAACCATTCTGGAGAGCAATTTGGACCATGCTCAAAGAGATCTTAAAGGAGAGAAAGGGACCCACATGTGCAAAAATGTTTGTGACACAGCCCTTTGTAGTGGCCAGAAATTGGAAACTGAGTGAATGCCCATCAGTTGGGGAATGGCTGAAGAAATTATGGTATATGCATGTTATGGATTATATTAACTGATGCTGAGAGAAATGAGCAGAACCAGGAGATCACTATACACTTCAACAACAATACTGTATGAGGATCAATTCTGATCGTTGTAGCTCTTTCCAACAATGAGATTATTCAGACCAGTTCCAATGATCTTATGATGGAGTCATCTACACTCAGAGAGAGAATTGTGGGAACAGAGTGTTGATAACAGCATAACATTTTCACTTTCTCTGTTGTTGTTTGTTTGCATTTTGTTTTCTTTCTCAGGCTTGTTTGTTTTTTTCTTCTTGATCCATTTTTTTCTTGTGCAGCAAAATAACTATAAATCTGTATACATATATATATATATATATATATATATATATATATATATATATATTGGATTTAACATATACTTTAACACATTTAACATGTATTAGACTGCCTGCAATCTAGGGGGTGGGGGAAGGAAGGGAAAAGTTGGAACAGAAGGTTTTGCAAGGGTCAGTGTTGAAAAATTACCCATGCAAAATTACCCAGGCATATGTTCTGTCAATAAAAAAGTTATAATAAAAAAGAAAAGAAAATTTTTTTTAAAAATGCTTCTGCAAAGAAAAAAATATGTACTTAGAATAAAAAGGGAAGTAGATGAAAAGGGGGAAAAAATCTTTGTTATCAAATTTCTCTGACAAGGGTTTGATAGTTAAGATATAAAAACAATAATATTATATATACATATACATCTATATGATGAGGTTTAGATTTGGGGTTCCCAAATGAAATTAGGGTTTCTAGTGGTCAAGGAGTTAATTAAGGTCTAGTGGCAGGTTCGGGGTTCAGGGAGTGAAATGGACCAGAACTCGGCAAAGGGTAGGAAGTTTTGGGGAACTCCCTTCTGGCCGCGCAAGAGTCCCCTATAAAGGAATTTACAGACCCGAAAACTTATATTGATAAAAGAGGTTTATTATGGGGATTAGAAGTAATATTAATCCATTAATAATATGTAATATTAATATTAATAATAGTAATAATTACATATTAATATTAATCCCCATTGGGGAGAGAGTCCTTGGTGTGCCAAGCATGGTATGGCTGGAATGTTTGGAACCTCTGCAAAGAGAGGATTTTAGTTTGGCTCCTCTTTTAATAATGAGAGATTTACCTAAAGGGCGCCTGTGGGTGCAGTCCCAAATTGGCTCAGATCCGATGGGGGCTACCCAAGAGCCTAAGTTGGCTCAGATTTGGTGGGGGCCGGGACAAGCCCGGATCTCCTATTGGAATTCAAAGGGGTGCTTTTGACCAGGATTTATGAATCAAAGGTTTGAATCACAAATCAATCAGAAAGGATCACAAATCAGTTTCTTAAATGGACCACAACCTATTTCATTCCTCCCTTAAGCAGTTAAAACTTAAATTCATTTAAGAGAAGAAAGAGATTTTCTCCAAGGATTTTCAGAGTTCTGAGGTCCCCTCTTCATATATCTATATAACTATATATTAAAAAGATAAGTGGTCAAAGGATATGAACATTTCTCAAAAAAATTGCCAAGTATTTACAACATGAAAAAAAAATGCTTTATGTTCCCAATCACTAATAATAAAACAAATGCACATCAAAATAATCCTGATCAAAACTTCATATCCTGCATATTGGCAAAAATGAGAAAAAACTGGCAATGTTTAATGTGGGTAGTTGTAGAATAATAGACACACTAATGCATTATTAGTGGAGCTATAAAACGATACAACAATTCTGAAAAGCAATTAACAAACATTTGCATAACCTTTGGTCCACAGACTCCATTACTGGGCTTATACTCCAAGGATGCCACTAATAGAGAAAATTCCCATATTCACAAACTATTTATACCAGCATTTTTTGTGACAGCAAAAAAACCCAAACAAAAACACGGTGGAATCAAAGAAGATGCCCATCAACTGGAGAATGGCTAAACAAACTGTGAATGTAATATTTACTGTGCCATAAGAAATGATGTGTGATGCATACACAAAGAAGCAGAAATGATCTTTACAATGTTAGCATTACTTCATTTCTCTTTCTTTACTCAACATCACCTGAAAATCACCAAATCTTCATCATTCAATTCTTCATCTGCACAATATCTTACATTTTTCTCTTCTCTACCATAACAAGTCACTCCAGTTTAGATCTTCCTTACTTATTACCTACCCTATATAGTAGCCTCTAACTGATCTCAATACTCAAGTATTTCTCCTTTTTATTCATCTTCCATAAAGTTGCCAAAGTAATTTTCCTAAATTGCAGAGCTAATCAAACTACTCTTCTACTCAATAAACTGCAACAACTCCTTCTTGCCTTTGGGATTCTTTCTAAAGGATAAATGCACAGCTAACTAATTATCATATGTACAAAGTGCTTTGTACTTTTTAACTCTATATAATTAGCAAAACATGACATTATTATTATCACTTTTATCTCATAGTTCTCATCTCATTTTTTTTTTCCAAATAGAAATGGTCTAAGGACAAGGTGTTATATTTACATAGTCAATCTTCTATAGTATACTGGACAAGTGGATAAGATGACTTTTTTTTTATAATTTAATAGAAGTAGACTTCCCAGTCAAATGATCAAAAAACTAAGTAGCAGAAATTTTCTATAATCCTTACAAACTCTTAAAACTTCCCAAAATAAAAATTACACACGAGAGAAAGTAACTGTAGCTAATTGCACAGCCCAATACACCAAGATATCTAGTGGAATAACAACAACCTAGTGAATTAATAACTGAGAATTCCTAAATTCTTTTTATTTTTTTTTATTCATTTTTCCAAATTATCTCCTCCCTCTCTCCACTCCCTCCCCCCGATGGCAGGTAATCCCATACATTTTACATGTGTTACAATATAACCTAGATACAATATATGTGTGTAAATACCTTTTTCTTGTTGCACATTAATTATTAGCTTCCAAAGGTATAAGTAACCTGGGTAGATAGACAGTAGTGCTAACAATTTACATTCACTTCCCAGTGTTCCTTCTCTGGGTATAGTTATTTCTGTCCAGCATTGATCAACTGGAAGTGAGTTGGATCTTCTTTATGTTGAAGATTTCCACTTCCATCAGAATACATCCTCATACAGTATTTTTGTTGAAGTGTATAGTGATCTTCTGGTTCTGCTCATTTCACTCAGCAACAGTTGATCAAGTCTCTCCAAACCTCTCTGTATTCCTCCTGCTGGTCATTTCTTACAGAGCAATAATATTCCATAACCTTCATATACCACAATTTACCCAACCATTCTCCAATTGATGGACATCCATTCAACTTCCAGTTTCTAGCTACAACAAAAAGAGCTGCCACAAACATTTTGGCACATACAGGTCCCTTTCCGCTCTTTAGTATTTCTTTGGGATATAATCCCAACAACAGCAATGCTGGGTCAAAGGGTATGCACAGTTTGAAAGCTTTTGGGGCATAGTTCCAAATTGCTCTCCAGAATGGCTGGATTCTTTCACAACTCCACCAATAATGTATCAGTGTCCCAGTTTTCCCACATCCCCTCCAACATTCATCATTATTTGTTCCTGTCATTTTAGCCAATCTGACAGGTGTGTAGTAGTATTTCAGAGTTGTCTTAATTTGCATTTCTCTGATCAGTAGTGATTTGGAACACTTTTTCATATGAATGGAAATAGTTTCAATTTCATCATCTGAGAAGAATTCCTAAATTCTTAATTCCTAAAACACATATTTACCCTTACATCCATCAGCTTCTCCCCTCTGCCAAACTGTGGAAGGGTAGAACAGGACCCCATGGGCTTATTTATGCTCTGGGATTCACTCAGCAATTCATTTGCTGTTGCTGCAGTCTCTGCCAGCAAAACCTACTCTGGTTTTCACCTCACCATTGTGTCTAAATTCTGCTCCATCTCATCTGCTAGGTTGGAAGCATAAAAAAACAAAATTCTGCTCTGTCTGGAGCAGTAGTATTCTTGCATTAGGCTAACCTTAATTAAAAACTAAAAAAGAAAAATAAGCAAAGTGCTAATGTGGAGACAATGGGGGATAGGGGAAAGATGACCAGATACATCTAAGATGAATTCTGTCTCCCCAAAAGTTACTTAGTGCAAAAATCAAAGTTGGAGAAAAGTAAACTTTCTTTTGTGAGAGGATACTGAGGCAACTTTGAGGTATAGTCCTGGGAAAGCTGCCAACAAAGAGATAGAACGAAAGTGAGCAATGCGGGGGAAAGGAAACATAAGGACAAAAGGCTAAAATGAACAAAGATCTCAAACAGAAAAAGATTATACTAGGCATGATTCTCCCCCCCCCCAAAAAAGTATATACATATATATATATATATATATATATATATAAATGTATATATATAAAAGGAAAAGAACCTATATTTACAAAAATATTTATAGCAGTTCTCTTCTCAGGGCAGAAAGTCAGAAATCAAGGAAACGTCCATCAATTGGGCAATGGCTGAATAAATTATGGTATGTTATTATGATAGAATATTACTGTTCTATGGGAAATGATTAACAGGATGCTCTCAGAAAAAAAACCTGAAAAATCCTCCATGAACTCAAGCAAAGTGAAATGTAGTATATACAAAGCAATTGCAATGTTTTAGGATAATCAGCTGTAAATGATTTTTGCTATTCTTAGCACTATAATGATCCACAAGTACTATGAATTATAATGAAAAATCTTATCTACACCCGGAGAAGGAATTAGTGCCTAAAGATAGATTGAAGCATTCTCATATTTTCTCTCTCTATCTGTCTCTGTCTCGGTCTCTTTATTTTTCTTGAGAGTTTTTTAGGGTGGGAGATCTACGTTTTCTTTCATTAAATAACTTATGGAAATGTTTTGCATAACTTCACAAGTAGTTTCTTAATGGGGCTAAAGATGGAAATATGAGTGAGAATCTGGAATTCAAAAGTTTTTTAAAAAACAAATGTAAAAAATTGTTTTACATATAACTGGGGGAAATAATAAACAAATAATTTGTTTTTTAAAGAAAAAATTTAAAAACCAGAGAACGAACAGAAAGATTGAAATATTAGAAAACAAACAGCTGGCCTCCAGAAAAATCTAAATTAGTCTAGACATCCCTGAGTGAATATATTTTTTTGGTTAAACACATGCAATTCTTCTTGATACATTTCCAGAGAGGGAGGATTCTAAGAAAATGGTGGAGTAGGTTGGTAAATTTCAAGCTCTCCTGATTCCCCCCACAAATCGGAACAAATTACTCAAGGGAAACAGACACATGAAAAATCAAAACTCAGAAAGAACAAAGGTCCTCCAGATATAACCAAAGAAGATCTGAAAAAAAACTTGAGGCCAGGATTAAACCTTGTGTAGTGCAAACACCTCCAGGCTAGTTTCACAGAAACACCAAGCAGGGAGCCTCCCAGTGTAGGGTAAGGCTGAAGCCTCAGCAGGAACCAAAGAAACTTTCACCTCGGGGATGGTTGGCCTGAATCTGGGAAGCCTGAGTGAACCTCAGCTAATTAACATTGCCAGATCCTGGGCAACAAAGAACCTGCACAGCCATGAGTGCAAAGGCAATCGTGCAAGAACACTGCTGGCTGCCAGAACTTGCTAGAGTGGAGCTTTCCAGTTTGGGATTCCTGGTCAGAGGAGAGAGCTGAAGTGAAGCCAGACACCATCACTCCCCTTACCTCAGGATTAGAGATGCTCACTAATAACTCTTATTGAAAAAAATGAGCCTGTAAAGAAGAAAGAATCACATCATAGAAATATACTATGGAAACATGGAAGACTGGGGTTAATCTTCAGAGGAGTTCTCCGAAGTAAAAAAAGCTTCCATCCCAAAGAGTAACATGAAATGGCTTCCTGCCATTTTTATTTATCAGTATTTATCTTTTTTTGTTTTGGTTTGGTTTTTTTTGAGGCTGGGGTTAAGTGACTTGCCCAGGGTGACACAGCTAGGAAGTATTAAGTGTCTGAGACCAAATTTGAACTTGGGTCCTCCTGAATTCAAGGCTGGTGCTCTATCTACTGCGCCACCTAGCTGCCACTATCAATATATGCAAAGAGAATTTATCAAAGAAGTCAAAAAAGAGTTTAAAAGTCAAATGAGACACTGAGGAAAAAATTTTTAAAATAAAAATAAAAACCATCCAATAAAAACAAGATTATGAAAAAAAGTTAATCAGCTAGAAAAAGAGATACAGAGTCTCAAAGATGAAAAATAACTCATTGAAAATTAGAATTGGGCAAGGGGAAGCTAGTGAAACTATGAGAAACCAAGAAATAATAAAACAGATTATAAAAAAATGAAAAAATAGAATGGATGTGAAAATCTTATAAGACAAACAACAGATCTGGAGAACAGATCAAGAAGAGAAAATGTAAGAAAAACTGGACTGCCTGAAAGTTGTGACCAAAAAATGGACCTTGATAGAATAATGCAAGAAATAGTTCAAAAAATTGTTCTGAAATGAAAACATATGAGAGTAAAGTAGAAATAGGAAAAAAAAAATCCAAGGAGATCCTTTGTGGAAAACACACAGGAACATTACTGTCAAATTTTGAAATCCCCAAATCAAAGAGAACATTTTGCAGGAAATAAGAAAAAAAAAAATTTCAAATACACTGGAGTTACAATTAGAATTGTACAGGATTTATCAGCAGCCACAATAAAAGACCACAGATCCTGGAATCATATCTACCAACAATTTAAAAGAACAGCCTATAGCCAAAAATATCATATCCCACAAAATTATCTATAATACTGAATACAACGAAATAGACATTCAATGAACTTGCAGAGCTTCAGGACTTTCTATCAACCAAACCCAAACTTAACAGAAAATTTAACTCATAAGAGCCAATAGCAAAAATCAATTTGAAAGAACCCAATATGGATAAATTGTTTTTTTTTTTTTTACATGGGAAGTTTATAGCATACATTTAATATTGATATCAACAATACAATAGCTCAAGGTAAAAATAATAATCATGTTATACAAATGAGGTGCAGAGAAAGAATAGACAGAGCCATTGGGAAAGGATGATGCATAGTTCTGAAAATCTACATCAGGAATGGGTTAGATTAACTATAGCCTGCTTGAGGGTGGGGATAGGGATGAAAGAGGCAAAAAAAAAAAAAAAAAATAAAGTAAAAAAGTGCACAGCAGAGAACAAAGAACAATTTACAAGGAAGAAAAGATGGACATTCATGAATATAGTTTTTTCTACTAATACATATATATTTCCTTTCCATTTGTTGTTATATATTTTGAATCCTCCCTGATGTTCTGCTGGGCACGTGACAATGTTCTCTTTTGTTTTGTTTCATTTTGTTTTGCATTTCTTTTCTGTTTTTCTTTTTTTATTATTGTTTCTTTAAACAAAATAAAATTGGGGGGAAATAAATATTATTTCCATATTTGTCAAGCTGCACAAGGAAAATCAGATCAAAAGGTGAAAGAAAAAAAAATGGGGGAAAAAAAAACACAAGCAAATAGCAATAACAACAACAAAAAGTGAAAATACCATGGTTTGATTCACACTCAGTCTCCAAAGTTTTGTCTTTAGATTCACATGGCTCTTTCCATCACAAATCTATTAGAATTGCCTTGGATCATCTCATTGTTGAAAAAAAGCCAAGTCCATCACAGTTGATTGTGACATAATCTTATTGCTGTGTACAATGTTCTCTTGGTTCAATTTAGTTCACTTTGTATCAGTTCAGGTACGTCTTTCCAGGCTTTTCTGAAATCAGCCTACTCATCATTTCTTATAGAATAATATTCCACTACGTTCACGTATCATAACTTATTCAGCCATTCCCCAACTGATGGGCATCCATTCAGTTTCCAGTTCTTTGCCATTACAAAAAGGGCTGCTACAAACATTTTGCACACTTAAGTCCTTTCCTCCTTTTTATGCAGAGACACTACTAGATCAAAGGATATGCACAGTTCCAAATTGCTCTCCAAAATGGCTAGATCATTTCACAACTCTACCCACAATGTATGTGTTCCAGTTTTCCCATATCCCCTTCAACATTTATTATTATCTTTTCCTGTCATCTTAGCCAATCTGATAGATGTGAAATGATACCCCAGAGTTGTTTTAATTTGCATTTCTCTGTGGAGAAGGAAGGAATTTCTTTTTCTTCTCTTATTGTTAAAACTAAATTTCTAACTAAAGAGCGGAAAGAGACATATATGTGCCAAAATGTTTGTGGCAGCTCTTTTTGTTGTAGCTAGAAACTGGAAGATGAATGGATGTCCATCAATTGGAGAATGGTTGGGTAAATTGTGGTATATGAAGGTTATGGAATATTATTGCTCAGTAAGAAATGACCAGCAGGAGGAATACAGAGAGGGTTGGAGAGACTTAAATCAACTGATGCTGAGTGAAATGAGCAGAACCAGAAGATCACTGTATACTTCAACAACGATACTGTATGAGGATGTATTCTGATGGAAGTGGAAATCTTCAACATAAAGAAGATCCAACTCACTTCCAGTTGATCAATGATGGACAGAGGTAGATACACCCAGAGAAGAAACACTGGGAGGGGAATGTAAATTGTTAGCACTGATATCTGTCTGCCCAGGTTGCATGTACCTTCGGATTCTAATGTTTATTGTGCAACAAGAAAATGATATTCACACACATGTATTGTACTTAGACTATATTGTAACACATGTAAAATGTATGGTATTGCCTGTCGTCGGGGGGAGGGAATAAGGGAGGGGGGGTAATTTGGAAAAATGAATACAAGGGATAATATTATAAAATATATATATATATATATATAATAAAAAAAATTAAAATTAAATAAAATAAAAAAATAAAAAAAAAAAAACTAAATTTCTAGAACAATATTAGATAATAGTGATGCTAATGGACAATCTTGTTTCACTACTGATCTTGATTCACTACTGATCACTACTAGTTTATCTCCATTCCATATAATGCTTGTGGATAGTTTTAGATAGATGCTACTTATCATTTTAAGGAAAACTCCATTTATTGCTGTGCTCTCTTAGTGTTTTTAACAGGCAAATGCTTTTTCTGCATCAATTAAGATAATCACATGATTTCTGTTGCTTTAGTTGTCGATATGGTCAATTATGCTCATAGTTTTCCTGATATTGAACTAGTCCTACATTCCTGATATAAATCCTACTTGGTCAGAGTGAATTATCCTGGAGATAAGTTGTTATAATCTCTTTTCTAATATTTTATTTAAGATTTTTGCATCAATATCCTTTAGGGAAATTGATCTATAATTTCCTTTCTTTGTTTTGATCCTTTCTGGCTTAGGTATCAGTATCATATCTGTGTCACAAAAGATATTTAGTAGGATTCCTTCTTCCCCTATTTTTCTAAATAGTTTATGTAGTATTAGAATTAATTATTCTTCAAATGTTTGGTAGAATTCACTTGTAAATCCATTTGTCCCTGGACACGTTCTTAGAGAGTTTATTAATGGCTTGTTCAAAATATGTTTCTAAAATAGGACTACTTAAGTAATTTATTTTCTCATCTGTTAATCTGGGCAATCTATATTTTTGTAAGAATTTATCCATTTCATTTAGATTATCAGACTTATGGGTATTCAATTAGGCAAAATAACTTCTAATCATTGCTTTAATTTCCCCTTCATTGGTGATAAATTTGGCCTTTCCATTTTTTATATTGGCAATTTGGTTTTCATCTTTCTTTTTTCTAATCAAATTAACAAAAGGTTTATCTATTTTGTTGATTTTTCCATAAAAACAACTCCTAGTTTTGTTTGTTAGTTCAATAGTTTTCTTTTAATTTTATTGATCTGCCCTTTTGATTTTCAGAATTTCTAATTTGGCATTTAATTGGAAGTTTTTAATTTGTCCTTTTTCTTTTTTAGTTGCATACCCAATTCACTGAGCTTCTCTTTCTCTATCTTATTCAGGTAAACATCTAGTGATATAAAATGTCCCCTATGACTTGCTTTGGCTGAATCCCTTAAATTTTGTTATATTGTCTCATCACTGTCATTCTCTTGGATGAAATTACTGACTGTAGTTTGTTGTTTGACCCACTCATTCTTGGATTATTTCATTTCCAATTAATTTTTGGTCTATTTTTCCATGGCCCTTAATTATATATAATTTTTAATGCATCATGATCTGAAAAGGATGCATTTACTATTTTTGCCTTTCTGCATTTGATTATGAGGTTTTCATGCCTTAATATGAGATTAATTTTTGTGTAGTTGCCATGTATTACTGAGAAAACAATATATTTCTTTTTATCCCCATTCAATTTTATCCAAAGGTCTATCATACCTAATTTTTCTAAAATTCTATTTACCTCCTTATCTTAGTTCTTGATTATTTTGTGGTTAGATTTATCTAGTTCTGAAAGAGGGAGTTTGAAATCTCCCACTAGTATTCTTTTGTTATCTATTTCTTCTTGCAATTCACTTAACTTCTCTCCTCTAAGAATATGGATGCCAAACCACTTTCTGCATATATGTTTAGTACTGATATTCCTTCATTATCTATGGTATCCTTTAGCAAGATGTCATTTCCTTCCTTATCTTTTTTAATTGGATCTATTTTTGCTTTTGCTTCATCTGAGATCAGGATTGCTACCCCTGGTTTTTTGTACTTCAGCTGAAGCACAATAGATTTTGCTCTATCCTTTTACCTTTTAACTCTGAATGCATCTCTCTGCTTTAAATATGTTTCTTGTAAATAACATATTGTAGAATTCTGGCTTTTCATCCACTCTACTATCCACTTCCATTTTATGGGAGCATTCATCCCATTTACATTCACAATTAATCCCATTTACATTCACAATTAAGCTGACTAATTCTTTCCCATCATTCTATTTTTCCCAAGTTATATTTTTCTCTCTCCTTTCACCTTTTCCCTCCTCCTCAATATATTGCTTATACCTACCATTTCCCTCACTCTGCCCTCCTTTTTCCAATCCCTTTTTCTTTTCCCCTGTTTACTTCTGCCCTCCCTTCTATTAATCACTCCTTTTCTTTCCCCTTTCTCCTATTTCCTATAGAGTGAGACACATTTCTATACCAAACTAAGTATGTAGGTATGTTATTCCCTCTTTGAGCCAAATCTGAAGAGATTACATTTCAAACAATGCTTATCCCCCTCTCTTCTTTCCCTCAACTATATTAGGCCTTTTGTGCCTCTTCATGTGACATAATTTACCCTTTTACTTCACCTGTACAATTCCTTTTCCACCCCAATTTCTTTTTTATATAATCACATTGAAGTGAATTTATAACTACACCCTCTAAATATAACCCTTCTAATTGCCCTGACAGAGATACAATTCTCAAGAGTTACACTTATCTTCTTCTTTTATTGGGATGTAAACATTTGAAAAATTTTTAAATTTAATTAAAAAAATTTTTTTTTCTTCTTCCATTTACCTTTTTATGCTTTACTTGAGTCTTGTATTTGGAGATCAAATTTTATGTTCAACTCTGGTCTTTTCATCAGAAATAACTGAAAATTCCTTATTTCATTGAATGTCCATCTTTTCCCCTGAAAGACAATACTTAATTGTATTGGGTAGTTAATTATTACAGGTTATAGTCCAAGCTCCTTTCCCTTTTGAAATATCATATTTCAGGCTTCTGATTCTTTAATGTAGAAGCTGCTAGTGTCTTGGGTAATCCTGATTGTGGTTCCTTAATATATAAATTGATTTTTTCTGGCTGCTTGAAGTCTTTTCAATAATTTTGGAATTTAGCTACAATATTCCCTGGAGTTTTCATTTTGGAATCTTTTTCAGGAGTAGATTAACAGATCATTTCAATGACTATTTTAATCCCTGATTCTAGGATATCAGGGCAGTGGAAGCTCTTTTTTTTTCATTGTGGTTTTCAAGCAATCCAATAAATCTCCCCCCTCCCCAGGCAATTGGGATAAAATGACTTGCCCAGGGTCACACAGCTAGGAATTATTAAGTGTCTGGGGCCAGATTTGAACTCAGCTCCTCCTGACTTCAGGGCCAGTACTCTATCCACTGTGCCACCTAGCTGCCCCCATTCCAATAATTCTTAAATTCTCTCTCCTGGATCTATTTTCCATGTCAGTTGTTTTTCCAATGAGATATTTTACATTTTCTTCTATTTTTTTTTTTTTTAAATTTTGTTAGACCAATTCTTGAGTTCTCATTGAGTACTTTGAACTGAACATAAATTCACTTGAAGGCATTTTGCCTTTGCTGCTCTTCTGGGTTTGCATACTAGTTTTTTCTTTTTTTTTTGTCTCCATAGTAGCTCTCTTTGGTCAGAGTTCTTTTTGCTTTTTTGCTCATTTTTAAAAGTTGAGGTCTGATCTTAGGGTGCAGGGGAGACTGTCCCAAGCTTTCTCTGCAGGGTGACAGAGGCTTCTCACTGATTATGCTGGGGCAGGGGCTGGGGCTACAGGCTTCCCCACTGCAGAGTGGTCTAGTAAAGTTCTGCCTGTTATGCTGGGGTTCAGGGATTCACAATTTGCCTTCTGTAGTTGTGTGAAGATCTCATGGCTGGTCTTCCGAACCAAAACAGAGTAATCCACACTGCTATATTTTGGTTAAGAGCCTTCTGTTAGATTCTCCATGCTGGGCCTCCCCACATCAAACTTGCTCTGGGCCATGTTCCCCAACCCAATGAGACCTTCTAAGATATCTTAAACTCGAAAATTATTACATTTATAATATTTGTGGGTTCAGTCACTCTAAAATTCATTCAGAGGCTTCAGAGGCTTGATTTAGTACTGATTCTGAGGGAAGCTATGGAAATGTCCTTTCTCCTCTCCATCATCTTGGCCATGCTCCCCCTCAATAAATATTTTAAGGCACAGGAAAATGAATCAACATATAATGAGGCAGAGGATCCTATGGATTTCCAAAAGAAAAGAGAATCACAGCAAGTTCTCAAAAGGGTATTTTGTGCTAAACTTTTCTCCTGCCTGATCACCAGCCTCCTCTGGTAAAAGGAGTGGTAACTTCTACTCAATTACAAATATTCTCACACTTGGTCATACCTTATACATGCTAGTGATTTTAAATTTTCTATAGGTCATCAATCAAACCACACTGCTCAACTCCCCCACCTCTCAATTCCTCATTCCCACTCCATTCAACTACCTGATCCAAAGTCCCAATCAAATGCCACCCACTACTTCCGATTAAGAATGTCTATTCCATAGACAATAACCTTGCCTTCATCCTAAAATTTTTCCTTTCCATTTTTTTCATCTTCTAGGAATTACTAAAACCTCGATCCTTCTTGCTGACACAGACTTCCTGGATACCCTTATTTAGTCCTGGCTGCACCTTCTATGCCAAACTCTAAGTTAAACACTAGAGATAACAATTTCTCAGAATCACACAGCTAGTAAGTGTTTGAGAGGGCATTAGAATTTAGGTCTACCTGACTCTCAGCTCAACATTCTAAACATCTGGTTATCTTGCCTCATATGTTACTGAGGCCATTCACCATAAGCTCTCTCTTTTCCCCTCTTCCTCATCTCCTACCACTCAGATATTTTCTGCCACTAACTCCTGCTTCATTCCTCAGTCACAGAAAGAGGTGGCCTTACTCATCACCAAAGCCCACTTCTCCACCTGCACTTGTGATCCCATTCTACTCCATCTCCAATAGGTTGCCTCCGCTATCATCTTCAATCATTTATCTTTGATCTCTTCCTATCTAATGGCTTTCTTATAAACGTACTTTGTCTCCCCCATCCTCAGAAAACCTTCACTTGATCCATCTCTACTAATTATCACCCTAACATCTCTTCTGATCTTTGTGGCCAAACTCCCTGAAAAGGCCATCTACAGTAAGTATCTATACATTCCTCTCATTTACTTCTTAATCTCTTATTACAATCTAAACCTCAACATTCCACTTAATCTATCTAAAGTTACCAATGATCTTTTAGCTGCCAAATTTAATGGTCTTTTTTCAATTCTCAGCTTTTTTGACCTCACTGAGGCCTCTAACATTGCTGATCATCCTCTTCTTTCTAATTTCCTCTCTATAGTTTTTGGAATAGCCTTTTCTCCTGGATCTCCTCCTACCTCTCAGACCCTTCTTTCTCAGTTTCCTTTGCTGGATTCTCATCCAGATCATGCTCTCTAATTATAGGCGTCGCACAGTTTTGTCCTGAACCCTCTTCTCTTCTCTTTTTATATTAGTTTCTTTTGATGATCTCATCAGTTTTCATAAATATGATCACCATTCCCCCCCCCCCCCATGCTGATGATTCTCAAATTTACCTATCCTGCCCTAACATCTCTGCTAACCTCTACTCACTCACCTGCAATGGCTTTTTGGATAACTCAAACTAGATGTCCAATAGACATCTTAAAGGTCAGTGTCAGAAACTAAATTCATTATCTTTCTCCCTAAAACCTCTCCTGCTTGTTACTTCCCAATTACTAAAAAGGGCAATACCATCCTCCTAGTCTCTCAGACTTCAACTAAGATGTCATCCTCAAGTCCTTACACTATCTCTCACCTTCTCACCTTTCATCATAACCAATCTATTATTAAGACCTGTCAATCTCGCCTCTGCAACATCTAATATGCTCTCTTTTCTCCTCTGGCACTGCTCCCACCCTGGAATAGACAGGCCTTAGCCTGTTGGTGAACTGACCTGCTTTCAAGTCTCCTCCCTCTTCACTCTATCTTCCATATAATCACCAAAATGATTTTCCTAAAGTGCTGATCCAACCATATCATCCTCCCTATTCAAGGGGAACCTCCTTATCATTTCTAGGATCAAATACCAATACCTCTATTTCACATTCAAAGCCCTTCATAATCTAGTCACTCTACCTTTCCAGTCTTTTTATACTTTACTTCCCAACTTGTACTCTTTGATGCAGTGACATCTCTTCCTTCCTGGTCCACAAAGAAGACAATTCATATCTTGGCTCTGGACATTTCCTCTAGTTATCCTTCATGCCTAGAATGTTCTCCTCCTTTATCTCTACTTCCTGGCTTCCTTCAAATCCCAAGTAAAAGTCTCATCTTCTTCAGTGTATTGTTGGAGAAATTATGAGTCAATACAAACAGATATAAGTACATTATACCTGAAAAACACCCTAGACAACAGAAGCACAATATCCATTTATTCTAAAAGCCCTGCCAAGTACAGAAATTGAGAGATCTTTTATCATATTCAATTCTGATGGACGTGGCTTTCTTCAACAAGGAGATGATTCAAACCAGTTCCAATTGTTCAGTGATGAAAAGAGCCATCTACACCCAGAGAGGTGACCATGGAAACTGAATGTGGTTCACAATATAGCATTTTCACTCTTTCTGTTGTTGCTTGCTTGCATTTTATTCTGCTTTTTTTTTTTTTTTTTTTTTTTACTGGTTTGATTTGATTTTTCTTGTGGAGCACAATAATTGTATAAATATGTATGCATATATTGGATTTAACATATTTCTACCATGTTTAACATAAAAAAAAGCACAGTTTTATAGCCCTTTGGGCATATTCCAAATTACTCTCCAAAATAGCTAAATCTGTTCACAAAGCATTAAAAGTGTCCCAATTCTTGCTTAGATTACTGCAACGGTCTCCTACTTAGACCCCTTCCCCAAGTTAAGTCTTTCCCCCTCTCCCCAATCATCTTTTATGATGCTGCAAAAATAATCTTCCTATGATCAACAATGATGAACTTGGCTCTTTTCAACAATGAAGTGATTTCAATAGATTTGTAATGGAAGGAACCATCCGGATCCAGAGAGAACTATGGAGACTGAATATGGATCAAAGCATAGTATTTTTACCTTTTGTTGTTGTTGTTATTGTTTGCTTGTTGTTGTTTTTTTCTTCTTGTATTTTTTCCCCTTTTTATCTGATTTTTCTTGCACAGTATGACTGACATGCAAATATGTTTAGAAGAACTTCACATTTTTAACCTATATCAGACTTCTTGTTGTCAAGGGGAAGGAATGAGGGAGAAAAATGTAGAACAAAAGGTTTTGCAAAGGAGAATATTTAAAACTATCTTTGTATGCATTTGGAAAAATAAAATACTATTAATTTGAAAAATTGTGTTACAAAAAATAATTTTAAAAATAATCTTCTGTATCCCAAAAAAAGAACTATGGAGACTGAATGCAAATCAATACATGCTATGTTCACTTTTTTTTTTTCCTGCTTTTTTTCTCTCTCGTGGTTTTTCCCTTTTGTTCTGATTTTTCTCTCCCAACATAATTCATCAAAAAAATGTGTATTTTAAAAATTAATAAACATGTATACCCAGAAAAAAATTTTTTTTCTAAATCTTCTTAATCACTGCCCAGGCCCTGCATCTTATTAACTTTATATGCCATTGAGTGTTAGGATATAGTGTTAATCTATTAAAGCACAAAACTGTACTAAGATTTTTAGAACATTTTATGTACTAATGCTAATGCATTAGAAAAATGCAATTTCCCTGTTTACACCTTTTAATCAAGTCTAACTTTTACTGCTTTGTCTGAGATCATAATTATTATCACCTAAACTTCTTTAAATTCAAGTGAAGCATAATAAATTTTCCTCAAGCCCCTTATTTTAACTCTGGGGAAGTCTTCATGAACTTATAAAATGGAAGAGGATAACAGGATAGATTAGAAAGCAGAATCCAATAAGATACATTATGTATCTTGTAAATAATATTCACATTTATGATTATGGTGCTATAAAATATCAATTCTTAATCTGACTTTTAAAACCTTTCAAAAGTCTGGCTCTAACCAGCCTTTCTAACCTTCTTGCATATATACACACACACACTCTTCATGTACTTTTATTTATATATATATATATATATATATATATATATATATATATATATATATATATATATATATATATATATATATATATATGTATATATATATATATATATGTATATACACACACATACACATATATAATTTCTCTTCAGTACTCAACACCGATGCCAAATGAATTTACTTGCTGACTATTAAAATCAAGTACTTTATATACTCTCATGACCAAAATACATTCTCTTAAAATCTCTAAGCTTCCTTCAAAGTTCAACCCACATGCAAGTATTACAGCATCAGTTCATGTCTTTCCAGACTTTTCTGAAATCTGCCTGCTCTCCGTTTCTTATAGAACAAAAATAATGCACTAAATCAAATATTACAACTCATTCATTCATTCCCCAATTGATGGGCATTAATTCAAATTCCAATTCCTTACCACTTTTTTGATACTTTAAACTCCTGATACTTTCTCAACCATGAAACTAATCCCTTTAGCACAAACTTGAGCCTCTGGAGAGGATAAAGACATTAGAAACCTCCTCCCAAATTGCTCCATTTTTTTTTTTTAAAGAGGTCACTAGAGCAGTCACTTCATTTTCTACGTTCATCATTCCCCAGTATAGTAAGGTACCTTCTCTGCCCTACTTTTTCAGATACTTTTTTGGTATTTTCACACATTAGATTGTTCTCTTTGAAAACAAGAATTGTCTTTTGCCTTTCTTTGTACCTCCAGCATTTATCACAGTGTTTGACACACAGTAGATGCTTAATAATTATTTACTGACTATTCACTCTTTATTAGTGCTTTTTTCCTTCTTAAATCATTATGTATGCTTTTATCTATTTATATGTTATATCCTACCACAAGTAAAATACAAGTTCTTTGAGGCAGAGACTATTTTTTCTTTTTTTTCTTTGAACTCCCAACACTTGCCTATTATCTAGGCACTTAATAGGCACTTAAAAATGTACAATTTATTAATTTTTTAGTCATTAAGATGGAAAGGCTTCATTTCTACTGTCTTCTCTTCTCTCTGAAGGCTGGAGATCAGGTCAGAGACAGACATCTCACCCCACACAGTCTTTCCTCTTCCTCTTGCCTCAGGGAACATGCAAACAACAGGCAATGGAAGGTATATAAATAGATGGTACCAGTCTAGAGATTGTGAGCTCAGGAGATGGAGATCTGCACCTAGTTCCCCACCCAATCCAAAGTTTATTGAGTTACTTATATCAGTATCTTCTCTCTCTTGTTTGTTTTACCTTTACCTTTTCCAGTTTGGGAACAGTGTGGTACATCTCCCCTTTAAATTAATTCAATTCAGAAAGCATCAATTAAGTACCAGCTACATGCTAAGCACTCTACTATGTGCCAGAGATAGAAAGGCAAAAATGAAAACAGTTCTTTTCTTTATACATTTTGGTCAAGAGGAAAGAGCACTAAGATTCAGTCTGCCTCCTATGCCTACCATCTGTATAATCTTGGTAATCTTTATAATAATCTTTCAAGCTTCCTGAGTTTTGTTCTCTTTCTCTGTAATGAAGGCATTGGAGTAGATAGCCTTGAAGATACAGTGAAGATACATCAGAGCTCTTAAAACTTGTCATGAACTCCTTTGGCAGTCTGGTAAATCCTATGATCTCCTCAGAATGTTTTTAAATGCATAGAATAAAATACAAAGAATTACAAAGGAAACCAATTACACTGAAATACTATTATCAAAAAAAATTAATGTTTACAGACCTCAGATAATGGTCTTGTCATCTAGAATATTCTTCCTGCCTTTGCTGCATTTTGAGACTCAAATAGTATCAGATGGTGGGTTACTTCTCACTCTTATCTTCTCAGTTTTTGTCTAATTCACAGATTTATACCCACTATGCAATCTCAGGAAAGTGCAAGTTACAATAGTATTACTACTACTGTCCTTTTTTGATTTTCTTTTTCACCAATATCACTTTCTGAGATTCCTTACAAAGAATAATATAGAATTAAATAAAAAATTTTGTTTTGTGTTTCATAAACTTCAATTACTACATATGAACTGTTGGTGTTCTTTTACTATTATTAAAGTGTAATGGTATAATCAATAATTGCTTAACTTTGAATCAGTTAGAAGTGAGCTCAATTCCAGCCTCTGACACTAGCTATCTACTCATAGGTAAATTGGGTAAGCTCTCTGAACCTTAGGCAACTCACTTTGACTATAAGTTAGGTTTCCTTTTATATAGGTGCTGAGTAACACAACACAGCAGTAACCTTCCACAGTAAGGAAATCTGATGTCCTTGACAATACTAGAGGAGAAAGAAGTCAAACACTAAATAAAGGAATTAACAAGGGACAAATTATTTACAATTACACAGTCTCTATAGACTAGATCTTCAAAATATTTTTATGAAAAACAAAGGACAGGAGGTTTCTTTAAAAAAAAAGGAACATGTAATAGGTTAAATAGGTACTGACCTATCTTCAGTATCTAGAGCAAATTAAATACTATTTAGTCTTCTGAGTCTTAACTTACTGGGATATATATTATATTATAACAAATAGTTATTAAATTATAATAATTTAAATTATTAATTAATTATTAATTATTAATAATTAATTCTAATTTAACAAGTAGTTATTAAATAACTACCATGGGCAAGACCCATAGATGTTAGAATAGAAATTTCCTCCCTCCTGGCAATAACTTCTGAACTATTCAAGCATTTTTGAAGTTTCCAAAGATATAAGAAAGTCAGCTGCAGCCAATAAGCATTTATTATGCACCTACCACATATACCAGGCACAGGAATACAAAGAGAGACCTGCTCTCTAGGAACTCAGAGTTTAATGGGGGCACAACATCCAAACAACTACATACAAATAAACTACATTCAGCATAAACTGGAGGTAATTAACAGAGAGAAGGCACTAACATTAAAGGGAATCAGGAAAAGATGAGATTTTAACTTGGACTTGAAGGAAGCCAGGGAAATTAGAAGGTGATGAGGAAAGTGAGTTCCAAGTATAAAGGACAGCTAATGAAAGTGTCTGGAGTCAAGACACTACAGTGTCTTGCTCAAAAAACAAGGCGGCCAAGATTAGTGAACAAGACTAGAAAGATAGGAGGGAAGAAATTACAAAATAATTTGAATGTCAGAGAATTTTATATTTAATTCTGAAGATGTCAAGGAGTTTTAAGGATGACATGGTCAAACTTATGCTATAGGAAGATCAATTAGAGAACTGAATGGAGAACTGACCAAAGTAAGCAAAGACTTGAGGCAGGTAAACCCACCTGCAAGCTACTGCCAACAGTCCAGGTATGAGACAACATAAGGGTAATAACAAAGCAGAGGACATAAAAGAGATTTTTTTAAAATCATAAGTCAAAAGAATCAAAAAGTCAAAACAGCATTATTAAGCAGGACTCAGTCTAAAATCAGGGGAAAGAGATCTAAGAATGAGACCTAAATATGAAAGTGACATGTTGTTGGGTTGTTTTATTTTCCCCTCTCCTGGCAGTTTCCATTTCCTATCATAGTTTAGAAAGCATGGGCAGAACCGGATGGGGGGTGGGGATCCTGTGTGAAGAAGGCACCAAAGACCTTGCTATTTTTTTTTTATTTATGGAACACTGAGAATCAAAATAACTGGGAACTCTATCATACAGACCTATGCTAAATCACACATACAATGCAAAAACTGAGAAAAGTTTTGGGAAAAAACCAAAATCCTACACAAATACCTTTCACTACCTTATTTTCTCCTTCTTACTTGTTTGATATAGATTCCTACTAAGAAAATTTTTCTTGTCAAACAAGACAACAAAATTCAACTCTCTGCCATAATCAGAATTTAAGTAATTATTTAATATTAAGCCAGCAGTATATATTTAAAAAAAAAAAAAAAAAAAAAAAAAAGATCAATATGTCTTGAGGGGAAAAAATGAGCCTTTTATATTTAGAGTGAATCTGATCTAGACTTCAAGCTAAAAAACTTTTTGAAGCCCCAAATTAGGTTATGTTTGGCATGACAAGTTCCAAAGAGGCAAATCTAGAAAAACATGTACTGTTAGGATTTTACAAGGTATTTATGTACTTAGTTCACACCTTTAAAGGAGTTCAAACCTTTAAAGGAGTTTACACCTTTAAAGGAGTTTGATCACACATGAGATTCATACCTTTAACAGAGCATACTTTTAAGGAGCTCCCACAAGCCCAGGGAGTACCCACAAGCCCATTCTCTGGGAGGATATAAGGAGCCAAGATTCAGTGGGGAGGGTCAGAGTCTGGATTAAGTCAAGGAGAAGACTTCCTCAGAGAACTTCAGGGGACTTCGGAGGAGAAGACTTTGGGAGATTCACAACTAGGACTGACTTCTGGGAAACCCACAATCCCATACTCTTGGAGTCAGAGTCTGATTCATTCGCATTTCGACTTCTGTGCTGCCTAGAGACATTGGCAAAAGGAGAGGCTGGAGACACTCGAACAAGAGCTCATCGGAGAACCAAGGAGAGAGAGAGGCCTCTATTAAAGCTAGCTGAGCCCCAAGTGAAGGAGGAAATAAAGGATCTGGAGATAAGATTTGGAAAGAGACAATAAAGGACTTTAACTCCTGGCTGCATTTTGGGATTATTGGAACTGAACTGAAACTAAAACTGCCTCCAGAAGCTCCCCAAAGGATCTGCTCCCAGAGAAGAATTACAATCTACAAAAAAAGAACACTACAATGTATTGCCCTCAGTAACTAAGGTACAAGAATGAGAACATGAATGAATTCGGGGAAAGAAATCCTAGAAGTTATCAATTGCTATAACTTTAAAATACAAAATTTACTTTTTTAAAAACATGGATATATACTTGTTAATAGTGATCATACTGGGGCAGCTAGGTGGTGCAGTGGATAGAGCACCAGCCTTGAATTCAGGAGGATCAGAGTTCAAATATGGTCTCAGACACTTAACACTTCCTAGCTGTGTGACCCTGGGCAAGTCACTTGCCACAGGAAAAAAAATAGTAATCATACTATTTCTGAGGATATATATATATATATATATATACATATATATGTGTATGTATTTTTTTTTAAAATGACTACAAAAACACAGTGGAGAGAGCAATGACCCTGAAGTCAAGAGACCCAAGTTCAAATCCAGTCTTACTAGCTGTGTGATCCTGGGTAAATCACTTAAGCCTGATTGATTTTCCCAACCCCACCCCCAAAAAGACTAAATGACAGAATCACTCTCCTAGCAAAAGCTGAGTTCTCATCCAACAATAAACTTCCATTTTTGCCACCTAAAACTCTTAGGGTTCGTGAATTCTTTCATGAAGGACCTGCAATGACCAAAAGAAGATTTCTAAAACTCTCTACCAACTAGAATCCCATCATGTTGATTTACATTCAGGCTCCTTAGTTCTTTCTGTGATTGCATTTTGTCCAAAGTCTACTGGGGTTGAAATACTGAGAAGAACCAAGTCTTTCATAGTTGATCATTGCACATTCTTGCTCTTACTGTGTGCAATGATGTATTCTTGATTCACTTGTTTCACTTAGAATCAGTTCATGTAAATCTTTCCAGGCCTTTCTATAACCAGCTTGTTCACCATTTTTTATATAACAATAATATTCCATTACCTTCATATACTACAACTTGTTCAGCCATTCCCCAATTGATGGGCATCCAATTCTTTTCAAATTCTTTGCTACCACAAAAAGAGCTGCTATAAAGATTTCTGCATATGTGGGTCCTTTTCCCTCTTTTATGATTTCCTTGGGATACATATCCGGTAATGTCACTGCTAGATCAAAGGGTATGCAGTTTTAGAGCTCTTTGGCCATAGCTCCAGATAGTTTTCCAGAATGATTGGATCATTTCACAACAATGCATTAGTGAAGGACTCTAGTTCTATGGAAATCCAGGTCTCCTATCTCCTGTTCTATTCCCATCCAGAAAAACTATAACGTTGAGCCAAAGCTATGAAGATAAAATTTAAAAGGGTCAATGTGAAGTTTTAAATTTGGGTAAAAACACACATATATTCTATTTAGGATATACTGTAACACATTTAGCATGTATGGGATTGCCTGTCATCTAGGGGAGGGAGAGGAAAATTTGGAAAAGTGAATACAAGGGATAATGTTATAAAAAAAAAAATTACCCATGCATATGTACTGTCAAAAAATTATAATTATAAAATTAATTTTAAAACATAAAAAAAAATTGGGGTTAAAAAAATATCCAGGTTGCAATTACAAGATGGAAAAGACTTGGTTGGGTAACGGCTACCAATCTAAATAAAAGCTCCATCAGGAAGATGTATATTAATGAATGCAAGCTATTACTGAACTCTCTTGGGATGCTTTAAGAGCCAAAAAAGCATCTGCAGCCTTAAGCTACACTGAGAGGTATAATGTCCCGGGACTAAGAAGGTCATAGTCCCACTGCAGTTTGTCCTGTCAGATCCCAAATGCAATAATATGTTGTGTTCTGGGCACAACCTATCAGGAAGTATATTAATAAAATCTTGATGTCCACCATTCTTATTATCCTCCTCAGTACATGAAGGGCATCAAGATTTTTCCATGCAAAGTTGTTGGTAAATGAATGTAAGGGATATTATTGTTCTATAAGAAATGATAAGCAAGCAGATTTCAGAAAAGCCTGAAAGACTTACATGAACTAGTGTTGAGTGAAATGACCAGAACCAGAACATTGTACACAGTAACAGCAACATCGTGTGATAATCAACTACGATAGACTTAGCTCTTCTCAGCAATACAATGATTCAAGACAATTCTAATAGACTTGTGATGGAAAATGCCATCCACATCCAGAGAAAGAACTATGGAGACTGAATGTGGTATTAAATCACACTATTTTCTTGGGTTTTGTTTTGGTTTTTTCCTTTTGTTCTGATTGTTTTTTCACAACATGAATGATATGGAAATATGTTTAACATGATCATGAAGGTATAACATCACATTACTTGCTGTCTTGAAGAGGAGGGAGGAAAAAGAAAATGGGGAAAAAATTAGAACTCAAAATCTTACAAAAATGAAAACTGAAAATGATCTTTATGTGTAATTGGAAAACAAATTTTATTAAGTGAAGGAAAAAAAGATTTTGTTACGTGAGAATCAGCTGAAGGATTAAGATAGTTAACTTGGAGAATAATAGCTGCTTATTAAAATGCTGCATAATCAAACAAATGCTGTTTCTCAGCCATTTAAACAAATCTTATATAAGTTATTTACAATGAATAAAAACTAATAAGCAATAAATTATTTCTATATTTTAAAATCTCACTGCTACACTGTAAAAAGGTTCAGATAACACAAAATTTTCTTGAGAAAACTTACCACTTTAAAACCTTACTCATTAGGCAATGAAAGGGTTTTGAAAAGTAAAAAATGAAAACACTTTTAAGATTGTTACCACTGTTTACAATCCTATTCCCTTATGCATCTCACAAAAATTTATATTCACATGCCACCTCATTTCATGTCACCATCTCAAATTTGCTTTTCAAAAACTCCCATAAATGTGTACTTAGAATCTTAGGCACTTGATTTTTTGCCAAAATCTATAAATGGAAAGACAATAGAATTTTTAAATGTTCAGGTGTCATGTGAACTTATGATTCAATATACAAGTTATAACTGTCCTCGGTGTGAACGTATTTATTTTATTTTTTTACTATTTGACAGTAATTAGACTATAATCAGGAGCAATGTCTAACAAGATCTATAAATTCCTTTTAAGTTTGAATCACCCAGAATAGTGCCTTGAACATAAGTAGGTAATGATAATAATAGTAATAATAACAACAACTATAACAACTAGTTGAATTTTAAGGTTTATAAAATTTTATCTAAGTTATTTAGTTTTATCCTCACAATAACTCTGGGGAGTGGATGATATTATTGTCATAATTTCCATCTTACAGATGAGGAAAAGAAGACTGAGATCAGTGTTTAATAGCTACTTATTTCACTGAAGTGCCAAGACTTAGAGAAATTATTAAAATATGCTGGCAGCTGTGGCACAGTGAATAGAATGCTAGCAGAGTCAAGAAGATTCATCTTCCTAAGTTCAAAAATGACCTCAGACTCTTCCTAGCTTGTGTGATCCTGGACAACTCACCCACTGGCCAACCTAAAAACTTGTTGCATCAAACCTGCTGGTGGTGAGTCATTCCATCCTAAACTAATTCTGGAATAGTGATGCTAGTGGTAGTGTTTCAAAGAGAAAATGAAAAGATTTAATGTCCTTCATTTGATGCACAAATAATATTAAGACCTTTTATAATATATTTATTTTCACCTGAACATAAACTGCATTCCTAAAGTGAGATTCTTTTGAAAGAAAATATATACTCATATGCTTATAAGTAATAACATAAAATACTATACAAAATATTTACTATGAAAAATGTTAATTTCTTTCAATTCAAATAATATTTTTATTATTCACATCAATTTCTTATTGTACATTACTTCCTTTCTACACTCTGTAGTCTTACAGTCAAACTGGCCTTCTTCTCACAACCACCATATCTCCCACCTCTTTGCTAATAATGGCTATATCACCCATGCCTGGAATGCACTTCAACTTCACTTATGCCTCTTAGAATCATTTGTTTCCTTCAAAACTCTGCTCAAGCACTATCTTTCTAATTTCCCCAGTTGCTAGCTCTGTCCCATCCCCCAAAATGCCTTTGTACATATTTACTTAGATATGTTTTATCTCATGAAAGAATATAAGCGCCTTGAGAAGTAGGAACTGTTTTCTTTGTCTTTGGACAATGTCTCATAGCAGTTGCAGAGTAGGCATTTAATAAAAACTTACTCTTTAATTTCCCTACTTTTATTTTCTTTCTCTTTTTCATTAGTTTCCTATAATAGATGGTAAGGAACACAAATATAGTCTTCACTCAAATTTCATTCAAATTAGATATGATGGAGGAGAAAGAGATAGCAAAGGAGTACAGAAGTATGGCCTATATTCAAATAATATAGTAGTTCACATTTATGTAAGCACTAGACTATTTATAAAGCACTTTACTCACATTTTTGTGAGGCAGGAAATACACTTTTATTATACTCATTTTAATAGTATGTAACTGAGGTTCAAAGAGCAAGATATAGCGAGTTAGAGGTAACAACTATTAAATAACAGAGCCAGGATTTGAACAGAGGGTGAACAGGGTCCATATTCTTTCCAGTACACTAGAATACCTGAACACCTGGGCCTTAGCTATACTTTTAATAAACCTATGTGACCATGGCTCATGAAGAATCACAGACTCTCAAAAATGGAAGGGATCTAAATACTCATTTAGCTGATACCTAAGCTACAATGTCCAATATAGCCTTTGGTTACTCAGCTGCAGAATGAAAGATAACCTCAAAGGTTATTTCTAGCTTTAGAGCTTTTATGCTATGATACCCTCTGCTTAAAAACCCCCAATGAAGGGGAATCTTTCATTGCCTCCTGAGGCAGACCTTTCCAATTCTAAGTAGTTCTAATTTTCAAGAAGTTTTTTTTTTTTCTTTCATACATGAAATCCAAATGTATCCATTAGCTATATCAACACATTACTCCTCATTCTATCCTCTAGAACCAAAGAGAAATACTTGATTAAAACTAATACCTGTTAGGATTACCAGGTGAGAACTCAGGTTGTCTGGGCAGTGACAAGGTGAGAATTCAGGTTGTCTGGACAATTACAAGGTGAGAACTCAGGTTGACTTGACAGTTCTCTGGCTCAGACCTTTGGTTTGGGCCTTTAAAGGGAGTTTACACCTTTGGAATTCTAAGAGGAGCAAGTTCATTGGTTGGAGTACTTCTTCCCAGAAGCCCTTGCATTATCCCACGCCCATTCTCTGGGAGGATAAAAAGAGGCAACATTGAGCCTGGAGAGCAGTCTGGATTGGGGAAGGACAAGAGCTGGAGGAGATTCAGAGCCAGGATTCAGGAAGAAGAAGAGGCTGGCTGGAGGCTCCAGAAGCCTCCCAAGAAACCTGCTCATAGAGGAAAAGATTATACAGAAAAGAAACCTCCTCCCAGAGAAGGATTACAACTGAGAGACAATCAGAACTTTACAAATACCTTCCTACATCCTGAAAATCTATCATTATTACATATGTAACTGTCTATTAAAATAGTGGTGGTAGTAGTCTTAAGCTTACAATTGATATTAGAGATTCAGAATATATTTTAAGGACTTTTTTTTTCATTTCCCAATTCCCACTGGGAGCTTGTAATACAGCTTGAAGTTGCATCATCAAGAAATGGCATAGGGATAACAGAATCACCTTGCAAGATTTATGATAAAAGTATCATATTGAAGCAGAGGATTCAAAAATGACAAATCAATATCTGACCAACTGTGAGTACACTCTAGTGAATGCTAGAGACCCTGGATTCTAAGACTCAGTCATAAGACTTGTACTTATTCTGTTGATATGATTCCACAAAAAGGACTATTGCAGCTACTACAGTTTATCTCTACCACAGTCTTCTACTCTCTATCCAAATAGGTTCAGGCTCTTATCTGAACAGCCCCAAAACTAATATCTTTGCTTCCTTGTTTCCAGTCTTCCCCCTCTAAAATTCATCCTATACATATTAAGTTCTTTAAGCTTCAGTTGCTCCATCTGTAAAATAGAAATTAAAATATCTCCTCCATCAAAAGGGATATGTGTAAGCAAATTTGGAAACCTTAAAGTGCTATGTGAATATTAACTGTATTATTACCAGTATCATCATTATTATTTTAATATCTCACAGAACTGAATTGAGGTGTAAGAATTGAGATACTAAACATGGAAAGTTTTTTAATGACATTAAAGCTCTGTAATAAATACAAAGACTTACTGTGTCTTAGTAGTTCAGTATCTCAGGATCATCACAATTAATATTGATGATCATTACAAATCACAGATGTATAAAACATAGGATATTGGTTGAACCTATGATGATTGCAGGCCATACTTTACAACAGTGGTATCAACCTCAAACAGAAATCAATCTTGGGCACCATACTGACATAGATAACTATAAATTAGCATTATATTTGATGGGGGTTGAGGTCCCTTTAAGCTAGTATCTTTTGATTCACAAATCCTGGTCCCCCAGCCCCCACAGGATCTGAGCTAACTTGGGTTTTCCCAACCACCATGGCTGACCTTTGATTCACAAATCCTGGTCATCGGGCCTGTCCCAGCCCCCATCAGATCTGAGCCAACTTGGGACACCATCCACAAGCTCCTTTAGGGATAAAAGAGCCAAACTGGAGCTCTCTCTTTGCAGGAGCCCACCCCCCCCAAACATGGTATCCTTCTGGCCATGTAAGGGTTCCTGTCTGCCCAGCTACCACCTCTGGCCCTGGCTTCTTTCTACCTTTAACTTTACTTCCAAATCCCTACAAAAAACCTTTTTTATCAATCTAGGTTTTTGGGCCTGTAAATTCCTTTTACAGGGGACTCTGCACCGTCACGTGACTATCTTTGTGCTGACCCAAGAGGGGTTCCCCCTTCCCTAACTCTCATCATGTAGTAGCCCTGTATGGGGACCCTGAAAATTGGTACCCCAAAAACTAATCTTAATCTTTTCAGGTCTCTGGGTTCTCAGCTGCTCGCAAAGTATTCTTCCGAGAAATCTGTGTTCCTACCAAGGGAATCCGAAACTCTGGATAAGGTAAAAGACTTTTTTTTTTCTTTCCCTGTCTTGAAGTGAACATCCAAGACACTTCAGGCTTGGATCTTTATTAGAGCTCTACCTCGCTCAGGCACAATTCTTTACGAATTGCTGCAAATTGACAAAAGGTTTCTTTTTATCTTACTCTGTCTTTAGAGATAAAAGAGAAGCTGCAAGAAGTTAGAAAACGAAACCCTTTTACCTGTCCACAATCTATATACATCTGACTCTAAAATCTTTCCTTAGCAGATGCTGGGTTTGGAGAAGGCTGCATCCAGAGACAAAAGACCTTCTTTTGCATTTTAAGGCATTTCTAATTCTTTTTCTTTCCCCAGAAAGCCAGCCCTCAGGCTGGAATGCAGACGCAGAGAAAGTGTCTCTTCTTCACCCCTCCCCCCCACATGGCCATTCTGAGGACCCCATCCCTCTCAGGGGTCCCAGGCCAGCAGTCTCCTTGATCTGTTCTGGGGGAGAAATCTGTGTTTAAGCCCCTCTTATACTCCACTGTAGTGGTCAGGCTGTAGCCACGAGGAGAAAGGTCTTTGGATTGGGGTGAATTTGGAGATATGTCTCTACCCAACTGCGTGAGCCCTCCATCGCCACAAGAGAAGCACTGAGTAAGATAACATCTCTCCCTTCCCCCATTCTCTTTTTTCGAACCTCTCCCATGTGACTTGGCAACCTACAATGTAAATGCTCCCATCCTGTCCCCTTCTTGAGGAACAGTGGGGAGATTGGGGACTCAATTTTTTCAAGATCTCTAGAAAAGTTTCCCATTAGAACTAGCTTGCTCCATGTAGTTATTCACTGTAGCAGCCTTAAAACTGCCCATTTTTTTTCCCTTAGCCTCAGGGTGTACTTGCCTGCTTGTGGACAGATAAAACCCTAGATATCTGCTCCACCTTTCTCTGTCTCTCCTACCTAACCTTGCAGGTGGGAATTCCTGACTTCTCTCCCGGTGCAGGAGCTCCTAGTGAACTTAGCTCCTATTTTTCTCGATTGGCATTCTATGCCCCCCTGCCAACAATTAGGGGTTTCTCTTCTGAAGTGAAGCTTTGGCCACACTGTAACTTCATAAGGGACCTTTGTAATGTTGGCTGGAGACTAAAATTCCGAATCAAGGCAAATTAATTGTTAAGAGAGTGAGGATAGTTTCTTTTGTTTTGTTTTTTCCTCATTCCCTGACTGCAGGCAGGACATGAGTTAAAAGGGAGAGATTGAAACTATTAAAAAACAAAACAAAACAAAAAAAAAAAAAAAAAAACCCTCCTTAACTACTTTTAATTTGGCACCTCTCTAGAATCTTTCTCTGTTCTGATGTGCTACAGTTCTCTTTTTTACTGCCTCAGTTTCCTTAAACTGATCTCTTTCTTGCCTCAACTTCTCTGGCATTTCAGTCCATGAAGCCCAAGGACTATACAATATGAATAGATTCTCCTTCAAGTTGCCTCTTAGAGAATGGCTTAATTAACACCTGAATTCCAATCTTTCTCTCTACTCGCCCAACCCCCAACTTTCTTTTCAGGAGTGGAGTATCTCCAATTAGAGTCTGACTTTTCTAAATGCTCCAACGCCCCAACCCACTAAAGGATGGGTGGGGTAGGATCTTTTGTCTTTCACCTGACCCACTGATCTCTAAGCACCTCCAGCTGCCTTCCCCTCCCCCTGCCTCTTAGAAATGGGGAAGAGCCACATGGAATTTTTCCACACCCACCTTCTGCAGAGAGGTTTGGCTTTGTAAAAGGTTCAGAGGTAGACCTGCCTTTAAATTAACTGATCTACTTTTAAGACTCGTTAAAACTGTTTAACTATTGCTGTATAAAATTGTTTGACTATTGCTGTTTCAGGAAATTTACTAGTCTGTTATGTATGATCTGATAATTTCTGTAAACAAGGGAGGAAGGAAACTGATTAAAGCTGGTCAGGAAATTGGGAAAAACTGATGTATTATTTCATTAAGTTCAGGCTGAATTGGAAACTATTTTACTCTTTGCTTAAATTTTACTAGACTATGATTTGCTGGGTTATTATTCTTTAGAAACAACCAAAAATCAGACACCTGTCCAAGGACTGGCAGCCTCCCTGATCTGCTTCTCCACCCCTGTTACCCCAGTTCCTTAATTACTATTTTAGCATTTTGATATCAGAACTCTAATGGTTTGGGATGGCCTGTCTTGGTCTAATTGCATAATTTACTCAGAAATCTGTCTCCTGCTTCCAGCTCCTGTCCAGAGAGAAAGAGAAAATGGAGTTCCTCAAAACCCTATTTTTCCCTCTCTTGGAGCCCCTGATAGTCATGGGCTTCTCCTCTTAGGGCAGCAGGACTGCCTTGAACACTGCTACTCAACAGAGGCTGAGTTAAATACACAAATGACCAGAGACCTAAAGACTGCCCATCTCTGGCTGAGATGCCCCCCCCAACTGCAGAGATTCAAACAGGGAGTTTAGTGTGTCTCCCTGAATGAGGAATGCTATTTGATGCTAATATTTCTGGGGTTATGGGGGAGAAACTGGTTCTTGCCATAAATCCTTGTATTTTTTTATAATTTTAGTCTGGTTTATTTATTTTTGTCCTAACTCAGTTTCCCTAAGTATCCCGACTCATCCACACCTCAGTTCTCCTGCTTCTCTGTTCTGAAAAACCTTACCTGCCTCCTTATCATTAGACCTGATAAGAGTATTAGGCTTAGAATAGCAGAATCTCTCTCCCATTCCAAGCTATGGGAATGTTTTATCAAGAAGCTGTCTCCCCTGATTAGTTCACCTCTCTAGAGACCTACTCCAATAGTTTGATTGCTCTTGCCTTTATCCCAGTCTTTCTGATACTGTTCATGAGGTAACATAAACCCCCCCACCCTCTATGATCGAGGTGGACAGCTCAATTTCCCAGGATTTGATTGACGCTGTCTGGAGCTCAACACTCAAGCTAATAAGCATTTGCGCATTGAAACGTCATGGCAAAGCTCTGGCGAAATAATAGAGACAAAAATTAAAAGTTTTTATCATATCTCTCTTTCTTAGGGACACCTAAAGAGAATGAAAGCTATAGAGTCGAGGTCCAGTTACCGCCTCTCAATAAACTCCACTGAACAGATTAACTAATCTATCTCCACCCACCTTAAAAGGGCTTCCTTTGCTGTTAGGAGATACACCGACCAAAGCTAACTCTTTTTTGAAGTAAAAGAGGTTGGGAAAGAGCAATAAAATTCAAACTTAACCCACGTTTACAAGTTTAACTGCTAACTTCTTGAATTCTCTTATGTGGAATTGGACATTCTGTATAAGTTTAAATAGATTGTATTCTGTTGAGGACAATATGCAATTTGGGATACTTTTCCATGTATTGGGTATTTTAAAAGCAAACTGATTTGTATGAATAATGTTCACCTATGAAACATCTACTTGGACATGATAATTATTTAAGTTATGAACTTATTGGCACAAATTCCTTACTGCTATCAATATAAGGTTATGATAAATATTTGTTTAGAATTTATGTTCTTGCATTTTTTTCTTCCTGTAGCCAATTTCTAAGATCAGAGCAATAGTCAATAGAAATTGTTAATGCTATTCAATTATGTCATATCTTGCTGTTTCTAGCCTGATTATATGTAATCATTGTATCCTAAATGCTTGGGCAAATAAGTATTTAGCCTGGTCATCTGTCTGTTACTGGACAATTAATAGAGATCTGTAAGACCAAAACTGATTTCTAACACCTGTTGGTTTCCCTTTATCTCAAGTACCTGAGACTCTCAGTTCTTCTCTTCTAAGGGCAACTTCTGTCTACTGAAAGAAACACTTGGAGCAGATGTGCTTTTTTTTTTTTTTTAAATCTCTCCCAGACTTAGACTCCTGTAGGAACTGTCTGAGGAGACCCCAGTCTCTGTCCTGAGTTCGAGCAGGAGGGAAACTGGAAAAACTACACCACAGGGGCTTAACTGGCCCCCAGCGTCCTGCTCCCTGGTAGGAATTTGAGGTCTGGCCCTGTTTCCCTTTATCTCAGGACAGCCCGAATACCTCGGGGGCTGGTGAGCTGGGTAGGCTATGCTGATACTGTGCACCCCCTCTGACTCCAAGGAAAAGATTCAGGATCTTTGCTTATTGAGGAACCAACTCTCTTCTTTTCAAGAAAAACAGCACAGTTTTTCCAATATTTCCAAGACCTTAAACTGCATTCTTATCTGGATCTTGCGGCCCTGACAATTGAGGATATACCAATCCCTAGACCCTGCCTCATAAAAGAGCAGTGGCTCATTAAATCTAGTAGATATTAAGGCCTCTTGCCTCCCCTGACTTCTGAGTCCACACCCTTTAATTCCCAACACCAGGAGGAATTAGGGGTGAAAGGGCTAGGCTATAAATAATCTTTTCTCTCAGCATTTTCTCCTATTTCTCTTTGATAGTTAGATGGGCCATCAGACAAGCAGCCCACAGAAGGGACCTGATGCATTTCTTGCTAAAGGCCCATTCCCCTGAATGTCACTATCTCTACTACCCTGGATGACACCCCACTTTTAATCTGTTCCCGAGATGTTTTCTTTAGGCTTCAAACTTTGAATTCTCAGCCACCCTTCAGCCTGGAGAACATTAATTGGACAACTGACTGGGGACAACTGACCGGGACACCCCCTAGTTGCCCTGCTACCATCCTCCACACCTCATGCCTCACCTCCTGGCATGAAATCCCAAATCTCTACAACCCTTGTCAGCTCGAAGCAGTTAAGAGGAGATCATCACCTCTTTTCCCACATGCATCTGGAGGTGACAGTTTGAGGGGAGAACATGAAAAGGGGACCCTGCTACTCTGAAGATCTTTGGAGAAAATCTTCAGCCTTGCCTCAAATGAGGGACACTGCCCTCAATTTTTTTTTAATGAATTTAAGTCTTAACTGTTTGAGGGGGGAAATGATGGGGGTTGAGGTCCCTTTAAGCTAAGATCTTCTGATTCACATATCCTGGTCCCCCAGCCCCCACCAGATCTGAGCCAACTTAGGACACCACCCACAAGCCCCTTTAGGGATAAAAGAGCCAAATTGGAGCTCTCTCTTTGCAGGAGCACTCCCCCCCAAACATGGTATCCTTCTGGCCATGTAAGGGTTACTGTCTGCCCAGCGACCACCTTCTGGCCCTGGCTTCTTTCTACCTTTAACTTTACTTCCAAATCCCTACAATAAACCTTTTTATAAATCTAGGTTTTTGAGCCTGTAAATTCCTTTTACAGGGGACTCTGCACCGACCCAAAAGGGGTTCCCCCTTCCCTAACTCTCATCATATTTATATTGTATTTTTATTCTTTTAAACCTTTTCAAAATATATTTCTGTTTTCAGCATAGATATGATTACGATACTTCTATTCTACAAGTTTTATGCTTTTTTTTAACCTTGATTGCTACTGACAAACTTCTGCTGATGAGCCTCTACAATCAAAACTAAACTGACCCATGTCCACCATCAGCTCATATTTTCTAGCTTTATAAGAGTAGGCAGAGCTTTGTATATTGCAAACAAACATATTGAGAACAGAGGAATGATCTTTTGCATACCAAAATGAGGCTTTAGAGCAAGATTCCCCCACCCCCCAGACTGGGGTTAAGTGACTTGCCCAGGGTCACACAGCTAGGAAGTGTTAAGTGTCTGAGACCAGATTTGAACTCAGGTCCTCCTGAAATTCAGGGCTGGTGCTCTATCCACTGCGCCACCTAGCTGCCCCCTAGAGCAGGATTTTAATGAATGATCTATTCAAGATCAAGGGGTGGCAAAATGCATTGATGAAAAGAAAACCTTATTCAAATCTGGCCTCAATGGAGAGACTTAAATCAACTGATGCTGAGTGAAATGAGCAGAACCAGAAGATCACTGTACACTTCAACAACAATACTGTATGAGGATGTATTCTGATGGAAGTGGAAATCTTCAACATAAAGAAGATCCAACTCACTTCCAGTTGATCAATGATGGACAGAGGTAGCTACACCCAGAGAAGAAACACTGGGAGGGGAATGTAAATTGTTAGCACTAATATCTGTCTGCCCAGGTTGCATGTACCTTCGGATTCTAATGTTTATTGTGCAACAAGAAAATGATATTCACACACATGTATTGTACCTAGACTACATTGTAACACATGTAAAATGTATGGTATTGCCTGTCGTCGGGGGGAGGGAATAGAGGGAGGGGGGGTAATTTGGAAAAATGAATACAAGGGATAATATTATAAAATATATATATATATATATATATATATATATATATATATATATATATATATATATAAAATAAAAAAATTTAAAAAATTTAAAAAAAAGAAAATATATATTAAAAAAAAAAAAAATCTGGCCTCAAACACTTAACACTTCCTAACTGTATGACCCTGGGCAAGTCACTTAACCCCAATTGCAGAAGGTAGGAAGAGAGGGAGGGAGGAGATGGGAAGGAAGGAGGATGGAAGGGAGAGAGGGAGGGAAGGAGGAAGGAAGGAAGGAAGGCCTACTAATCATATTACAAAAGCAGAGTATCAAAGAGAAATTCTAGCTTAGAGTTTTAAGATTAGTATTTTACCATTATATTTTATTATAATTTGTACTTCATTTATTTACAATTTATAACAACTTAAAAGATTATCATATCAATACAGACAGGTCTTCTAAACCTAAACAGCAACCAAGAGTATTACTAATCTTTCCAAAGCATTGGTTTATTTTATTTTATTCTAATATAATTTTTCCATTAGTTTTTCTACATCTTTTTTGTATCTTCAAAAACCAAACTTTAAGAATTCCTTAACTGAGGTCTTTCCAAAATGATTCCTAATAATATCAATACCAGTTTATCTAATTCTTTTCCTTTACTTGTTATATATTAGAAGCAGGTTTTACCTCTGACAGTTCTGCCATAAGTTTAATGACCAATTTGAACTTTGTGACTCTGAATAACAGATGGATAGGCTAAAGAAAATTTCCCTATTGTAACATTCCAGAGACTCCTGGGATTTTATTGTAGTTTGGCTATGGGTTTTCAGGACCAGGAAATACTATAAGGAAAGGGAAAGGTCAAGAAATAAGTTACAAGGAACACTAAGAAACAGAAACATTCAAGCCATAGTCTGGAAGGAATCGATCAGTAGCTATAAGTTTAGAGAGAAAACAGAGAATAAAGATCTAGAGTTAGAAGTATACTAAATAGTTAATTAGACATATAAGCAGACTACTGGGCTTATATCCCGAAGAAATATTAAAGGGAAAGGGAGCTGTATGTGCCAAAATGTTTGTGGCAGCCCTTTTTGTAGTGGCTAGAAACTGGAAAATGAATGGATGTCCATCAATTGGAGAATGGTTGGGTAAATTATGGTATATGAATGTTATGGAATATTATTGTTCTGTAAGAAATGACCAGCAGGATGAATACAGAGAGGCTTGGAGACACTTACATCAACTGATGCTGAGTGAAATGAGCAGAACTAGGAGATCATTATACACTTCAACAACAATACTATATGAGGATGTATTCTGATGGAATATCTTCAACATAGAGAAGAGCTAATCCAGTTTCAATTGATCAATGATGGACAGAATCAGCTACAACCAGAAAAGGAACACTGGGAAATGAGTGTAAACTGTTAGCATTTTTTGTTTTTCTCCCCAGGTTATTTTTATCTTCCAAATCCAATTCTTCCTTTGCAATAACAACAAAAAAATTCGGTTCTGCACATATATTGTACCTAGTATATACTATAATGTATTTAATATGTATGGCAATGCCTGCCATATAGGGGAGAGGGTGGAGGGAAGGAGGGGAAAATTTGTAACAGAAGGAAGTACAAGGGATAATGTTGTAAAAAATTACCTATGCATATGTACTGTCAAAAAATGTTATAATTATAAAATTAATTTTAAAAAAAATTTTTAAAGATATATAAGCAGTTAGATGTCACAAATATTTGAACCAGTGGCTAATATCAAGAACCTCAGAAGCAATTATTTCATCTGATATGACAAAAAGACCGAAGAGAAAATTAAAAGCAGGCCAAAGAAAAAAGAATCCTGGCAAATATGAGTATGTTTTACTATCCTGAAAATCACACACAAAAAAAGCCTTTATTATCAATAGTCAGGAAATAAAGTACCACTAAAATCCATGCATAAGAATCTACCCCTGTCCATTATTTGCCTTCAATGTAAAGGAAGTAAACTAAAAATCAGAGTAAGACATTAATAGTTTTGGGGAGATTTTAAGATAAAGCAACTTATTGGAGTTCCAAAATATGAATTTATTTCAATGAGGATTCATCTATGTCTTCATTCAGTACAAGGACACAAAGTTTAGGGCTTCATTAGTTAATAATAATAAGAAAATAAGATTATTTTTATTCAGCTTACCAGTGATTTTACATACATTATCTCTTTTGTTTCTTATAGCAACCCTGTGAATAGTGCAAGTATCATCCTCATTATACAAATAAGAAAGCTCAAATTGAGAAGTTAAATGATTGGCCCAAGGTCACTAGCTAGTAAAGGGTAGAGAAGGAACTTGAACCCAGATCTTCTGACTAGAAACCCAGTACTCTTTTCACTCAAAACTTTCTTTTTCAAATTAATGTTCTTATCAAGGGTCATGAAAGTAGATGAGAATACAGTAAAGATATTGGAATTAAGCCTTATTTAATAAGCATTTTTTTAAATTATTAGTTGCCTATCAGAATAGATATTTTTATTTTATTACTATATATAATAGAGTAATTAAAATTGTCTTTATAAAAAGAACCTATATTTTTTCCCAGCCGGTTATGTACCTGACTATTGGTCAAGAGCTCCATAGATTCTTCATCTATGACTTGACACTAAAGGAGAGTCAGTTATATTCACTTTCAATAAATCAACAAGCATGTTAGAACATCTTTACCTGGTTTGTAGCTGTAACTGATGTATAGGCAAAGCAAAATAATAATATAATAATAATAAAGAACTTATGAAAACAGAAGCAAATAATGCAACAATATTAGTATATATATTTTTTAATTTTTATTCTTATATAAGGTTATTTGCTGGCTATTGTTAGCCTCTAGTTTAGTCTGTTATTTAAATTCTAACATATGAATTATTAATGTTCAGGGCCACCTTGTATGTATTGACGTATTGAATGTGAATAATTATTGTAAACTATTAAAAAAAAATCAACAAGCACTTATTAAGCACTTATTAAGGGCCAGGAACTGTTCTAGGAAGTAGAAATACAAAGAATGAAACAATCTTCATTTTCAAAAAGCTTATGTCTAACTATAATAAATAACACTGACTGTATCAGTGTGCTATATTTCATTTTTGTGCCAGCGGAAAAAGCCGATTACAATTCTGTCTTCTAGCAGCAATTAACTAACATGAAAAGAATATTGTAATTTATTCTAGTCTTTCAGCTGTTAAAAGTTCACACAGAGATTTGAATTACAACTTGTTACAGTAGCCTGAAATTTCATCTTTTAGAAACCTTCTTCTAAAACCTTGATTTGTATACATTTAGATAAATAGCTATACAGTTACTGAGCCTGAAACTTCATTCCCCTGATACATTCCAGAGCTCCTACAATTGAGCTATCCCTACTATTGCTTTGGGTGAAATGTTATAGCATGGGATTTTAGGTCTGGAAAGGATCCATGAAGAAGATTGTCTTCATATTATGCATTTTCAAACAGCTTGCTCTTTTTTTTCTTAAAAAAAATCCCAAAGCACTAGCCTGAGGACCAAGAAACTAGTTCTAGTCCTGGCTCTATCACAATCTACCTGACTTTGTTTAAATTTTTCTTCTAAACCTTAATTTGCTCATTTATAAAGATCTGTTCCAATTCTAAAACTTCTAGAATACTATTTTGTAAAATGGCACATTATAATGTATTAATACTTAATACTATGCTACTTAAAAGAGTAAAATAGTTTTTAAATTCAAAGAAAATCATAGCATCTTAGATTATTATAAGGATTCTAGGGCTATTTACAACTTCCTGATGGAGAAACTAAAGCCCAAAGAGGATAAATACATCCCTCCAAATCAGACCAGTTAGTTAGTGGCAGGGCCAAAACTGTAACATCCAAGTCTTCTAATTCTCAAGGCTATGCCTCATTCCACTGAATCACATATTATTTGCTTCATTCTAATTTTACACAACTATTTTAAAGGGGAACAATTTGCAATTAGTTGATGCACCATAAATGATCAGAGACTTTTCCCCAGTTATATAACAGAAAGAAATTAAAAAAAAAAAAAAAAAATACCAGGGGCAGCTAGTTTGCCCAGTGGATAGAGTACCAGCCCTAAAGTCAGGAGGACAGGAGTTCAAATTTGACCTCAGACACTTAATACTTCTTAGGTGTGTGACCCTGGGCAAGTCACTTAACCCCAATTGCCTTAGCAAAAAAAAAAAGCTTATAAAGTTAAAAATTTGTGATTTGGACCTAAAATAGTAAGTCTCACATTAATTTAATAATCAGGTCAAGATGCAAACCAAATAAAGCTAGATAACCTAATATGAAGAGATAGAAAAGATTAAAGTATTATCAGATCCTAAATTAATATAGTATTTTTCATTTAAACTTTTCACCTGAGGATCTCAAAGTGTTTTGTAACTACATACTAGAACCTCAGGCAAAACAATTTACTGTCTTTATGCAAAAGTGATGATAATTTTTATTGACATTATGACACCTCAGCTATTTTTTAAAAAGGAGAAAAAAAATTTCTGAAAATATTCAATAAAATTTTACCATGCAATAATTCTATTTACAATTCTGTAATCAGGAAAAAAACAATCAAGTGCTGGTCATAATTCTTAATGATTAACATTCATTGCTAAACAGGTTGAGACTCTCAAAGACAAGTATGATAAAAGATATATAAAAGTAAAGGAGGCATTTGCCCAGTTAATCATTTACTTCAAAATAAAACTGTGAAACCCTGTTTATGCCCTTAAGAAATAAGATCTCTGATACAAAGTTTAATTTTCATTTAAAATGGAGACAGTTCTACTGTACAATAAAGCTTAGAAAACTTCAAAGAAAGTCCATCCAATGACATTCAATCATGGAGTAAATATCCAATCTAATGTTGCTTTCCCTACTTGAGTCATAGCCAGAGTAGTAACATTAAAGACTGATATGTAACACCTTAACGTTTACCTAGCACTTTATCCACATTACCTCATTTGATCCTATGGTACATTATTGTTTTTTAAGCAATGATCAGAAGGATGATTTCAGAGAGGCCTGGAGAGATTTACATGAACAGAAGCTAAGTGAAGTGAGTAGAAATAAGAGATCAATGTACATAGCAACGGCAAGATTATATGATGATCGATTCTGATGGATGTGGCTCTTTTCAACAGGGAGGTGATTCAGTCCAGTTCCAGTGGTCTTGTGATGGAGAGAGCCATCTATACCCAGAGGACTGTGGGAGCTGAGTATTTTCACTTTTTTGTTGTTGTTGTTTGCTTGCATTTTGTTTTCTTTCTAATTTTTTTTCCTTTTTGATCTGATTTTTCTTGTGCATCATGGTAATTGTGGAAATATGTATAAAAGAATTGTACATGTTTAACATATATCGGATTACTTGCCATCTAAAGGATGGAGGGGGGGAGACGAAAAACAAATTTGGAACACAGGGTTTTGCAAGGGTAAATGTTGAAAATTATCTATGCATATATTTTGAAAACAAAAAAACTTTAATAAAAAAAGAATTTGGATGCTAAAAAAAAAACAATCTGCAGATAATATTATTCCTATTGTACAAGTTAGAAAAGGTTCTTAGGCTAAATGAGTTGTCAAAAATCACGTATCTAAGGACTGTTAGAGGCAGAATTTAAAGAAAGTTCAGGGTTTTTTTGTTTTTATACATGTTTATTTTCGCAAGGAATTATAAGGCAATAAAAAGTTTTGTAAGACGTTAATACATATAACTAATAAATATTGAATTGAAACCTTGCAGTCCTCTTCTTTGTTTTGGCTATTCTGCTCAGCCTGAAAAAAAGGACAATCATATCCAAAAAAGAGGTATTCATTATGACCAGGAGAAGCATTATAATGTAGTGCAGAGGTGTCAAATACCCTTCCACACTTCCTAGTACCTCAAACCAAATTAAATGTAATACTTACATTACATAAATACTTAATAAAATAAATAAAAACCCAAAAGAGCACAGGTAATTTTAATATGCTTTTTAGGGGTAGCTAGATAGCACAATGGATAGAGCACCAGCCCTGAAGGCAGGAGGACATGAGTTCAAATCTGATCTCAGATACTTAAAACTTCCTAGTTGTGTGACCCTGGGCAAGTCACTTAATCCCAATTGCCTCAGATGATTTCAGAGAAGGCACTATGATTAAGAAGGAGAAGGAAAGGCTTCTTGAACAAAGTAAGATTTGGGAAACTAGGAAAGTCATAAGATGAAGAGAGGTCCAGGCCTCAGGGACAGACACTGAAAATGCAGTCAGGAGATGAGTATTTTGTGTAAGGAAAAACAAAAAGATCAGTGTCACTGATCACAGGATATGTGGCAGAAAATAAGGTGGTATGAAGAGGATATGAGAAGATTAAAAAGGACAATTCTAACTATATACAATTAAAGTTTTTGCATAAATAAATCCAATATAGTTAAGATGAAGAGGGAAAGTTAACTGAGGGAAGTTTATCTTGTTTACAAAATGCATATGAATCTGATTCACTTTTGTAGGAATCAGTACCATTTGCTAATTAATATAGTCAAAAGATACAAAGAGGCAGTTTTCAGAGAATGAAATCTGAATTATGTAGTCATATGAAAAAAATGCTCTAAATCAGATGTGTCAAACATGGTCCAGCCACTGAGCACAGCTAGAACAGACTGAAATGTAATTGGAAAATATTTTACAAAATAAAAATACAATAGAAGATAGATAATGTATAATATGTGGTTTTCTAAATCAAAATGCTACCCACAAAAATTCTCAAGTATAGTTTAATTTATATTTGAATTCGACATCATTGCTGTAAATCACTAATAATTAGAGAAAGTTAAAGTAATCCTCACAATGATAAGATTTGCAAAGTTGACCCAAAAAAGCAAAATTACAAATGCTGAAAGCTGTAATGAAAAAGGGCAAACTGGTACACTATGGTAGAGAGCTAGGAACTGATACAGCCATCCCAGAAAGTAATTTAGAATGATGACCAAAAAATTACTAAACTGCATACCTTTTGATCTAGTCATACTATTGCTAGGTTTATACCCCAAAGAAATCAAAGAAAGGGAAAACGGATTCTTATGTACAAAAATATCTATAGCAGGGTTTTGTTTTTTTTGTATTGGCAAAAATTAGAAATTAAAGGTATTCAATCAAGGGGGCAATGGCTAGATAAATTATGGCATATGAATAATGGAACACTATTATACATTAAGAAATAAGGAATGGAATGGTTTCAAAGAAACTTGACAAGATTTGTATGAAGTGATGCAAAGTCAGCTGAATGGCAACAATTTATACTATATCAAAATTGTAAAAAAACAAATTAGAGGAAGAGAGGAGAAAAAGTAGGTCTCCTCATCTCACTCAGATTAGAAATGTAGTGATCACAAATGAACTCAATCCTAAAACTGTTCAGCAGAGAAATGTCAAATTGCCATTTTTCTGGCCAAGATCAGTTAACTTCTCCTCAGGTAACCTGGTGGTCATCTACTTCTGGGTGCTTCCCTATGCTGATACCAGACTTATTAGGGACACCTAATCAGCTTTTGTCCTACTGCAACTCAAAAACCAAAATGAAAAATTCACTACCTTCAGTCCCCACCACAGCAAGGACTATAGGCATAAGCTACAATGCATAGCAAAAACTATCAATTTTGAAAAACTTAATAACTCTCATAAATACAATGATCGATCACAATTCTAGAAGACCAAAGATGAAGAATGTTATCTAATTACCTCCTAACAAGATGATGATGTAATAATATATGAAATAAGATAGACATTTTTGGACATGGCCAATGTGGGAATTTATTTTGTTTGTATATGTTTATTCATTGTATTTTTTCCTGTGGGGGAGAGAGAAAGGAGAAAAAATAAATGTTTGACAATTTTATTTTTATTTTCAAAGAAGGAGATAGATGCAAGACACACTATGGAAATAGAAATAAGATTTGGCAATTGACTAAATATTAGGAGTGAAGAATTAAGGATGATAACAAGGATGCAAAATGAGTGACAAGAAGAATGGTGGTGGCCTGGACAGAAGTAGACAAAAAGAAAGGTTAGGTTTTGGGAAGAGATAGTTTATTTTGGATATGTATAGTTTGAAGTGTCTGTAAAATATCAAAAATCATTTTCAGTTAAGCCAGAAATGTAATTATTGTTCAAATTTCTAAGACTACAAGCCATTCCCCAATTAATAACTGGGTAAAGGATATAAACAATAAGATAAGAAATTAAAGCCATTTTGAGTCACATAAAAAAAAATGCTCAAATCACTATTAATTAGAGAAATGCAAACTAAGACAACTATGTACCACCACTTCACACCTTTCAGATTAGCTAAAGTGATAGGAAAGATAATGATAAATGCTGGAGGGATATGGGAAAATGAAACACTAATGCATTGTTGATGGAGTTCTGAAATGATTCAATCATTCTGGAGAGCAATTTAGAACTATGCCCAAGGGTAATAAAACTGTGCATACCCCTTAATCCAGCAGTTTTTCTACTGGACTTATGTCCCAAAGAGATCTTAAAAAAGGGAAAAGGACCTGTATGTGCAAGAATGTTTGTGGCAGCCCTCTTTGTAGAGGCCAGAAACTGGAAACTTGAGTGGATTCCCATTAATTGGAGAATGGCTGAATAAATTGTAGTATATGAATGTTATGGAATATTATTGTTCTGTAAGAAATGACCAGCAGGGTGATTTCAGAAAGGCCTGGAGAGACTTACATGTACTGATGCTGAATGAAATGAGCAGGACCAGAAGATCACTATATATTTCAACAACAATACTATATGATGATCAATTCTGATGGCTCTCTTCAATAATGAGATGAACCAAATCAGTTCCAATGAATTGAACCAGCAACACTCAGCAAAAGAACTCTAGGAAATGAGTATGAACCACTACATAGAATTCCCAATCCCTCTATTTTTGTCTGCCTGCATTTTTTATTTCCTTCACAGGTTAATTGTACACATTTCAAAGTCCAATTCTTTTTGTACAGCAAAATAACTGTATGGACAGGTATGTATATATTGTATTTAACATATACTTTAACATATTTAATATGCATTGGTCAACTTGCCATCTGGGGAGGGGATGGGGGAAGGAGGGGAAAAATTGGAACAAAAGGTTTTGCAATTGTCAATGCTGCATATATCTTGTAAATAAAAAGCTATTAAAAAAAAAAAAAAAAACATGTTTAGAAATAATTAAAAAGAAAAAAAGAAATGATGGGCAGGCTGATTTCAGAAAAGCCTGGAAAGATTTACAGGAACTGATGCTAAATGAAGTGAGTAGAACCAAGAGAACACTGTACACAGTAATAACAACATTATGTAATGATCAACTACGATGGACTTAGCTATTTTTCAACAATGAAATGTTTCAAACAAATTCAATGGACCTGTGATGGAAAGTGCCAACCACAGACAAAGAAAGAACTATGGAAACTGAATGTGGTTCAAAGGCTAGTATTTTTATCTTTGTTGCTTCTTTTCTTGAGGTTTTTTTTTCCCCTTTTGATCTAATTTTTTTTTTTTTGCACAGCATGATAAATATGGAAATATGTTTAGAAGAACTGCACATGTTTAATAACAACTATATTTAATTGCTTGGTGTTGTAGACAAGGGAAGAAGGGAGAGAAAAATTTGGAATACAAGGTTTTACAAAGGTGAATGCTGAAAATGATCTTTGCATGTATTCAGAAAAAATAAAATACTGTTAAAATTTTTAAAAAGAAAAAAAAGGAAGAAATGTAGTAATTGATTTTACTAAGCTGAAATAAAAAATATATTTTGGTTAGAACTGTATTGAACTGACAATTTCATTAGGATTGGGGGAAAATGTCATTGAATAATATTTTCAACCATAAAAGCTGTCTCCATTCATTGTCTCATCTTTCCTCCCCACTCTTCAAACCTTTGCTGCTAGTGCCTTCCTTCTGAGATCAACTCCAGTTTATCCTATATATAATCTTGTTTGCATATTGTCTAATCCTTTAGACTATGAACTACTTGAGATCAGATATTGTTTTTTGCCTTTCTTGTATCCCCAAAACTTAGCATAGTTCCTGGCACATAGTAGGGACTTAATAATTGCTAACTGACTTGGCCTGACTTGTAATCTGGTTTCTAATCTCAACTGAAATAGCTCTCCAAAGTTACCAATGAGCCTTCAATTGCCAAATCTGATGGTCTTTCCTCAGTACTAGTCTTGATCTCTCCTGCATGTGAAGATGTTGATCATCCTCTCCTTTTGAGTATTCTTTCCTCTCTTGGTTTGTCTTCACTACTCTCTCCTTCTTCTTCTCTTACCTTTCTGACTATTACTTTAAATGGTCTCCCTGGCTGGTTCATAATCCACATAATTCCCCAAAGGCTCTGATTTGGGTTATCTTCCCTTCTCTCTCTACACTCTTCCTTGATAACCTTATCATCTCTTTGCAGATAATTTCTGCATTTATATATCTAGCCACAATATCTTCCCTGAGCTTCAATCCCACATCACCAACTATCTACTGAATATTTAAAACACCAACATACTAAAAACATCTCATTATTTTCTTCCAAAATCCATCCTCTTCTGAACATCCCTATTTCTCTTAAGAATATCACCATTCTTTCAGTCAGCCTGGTCCATAACCGTGATGTCATCCTTGACTATCTCTCTCAACCCATATATTCAATCAATTGCCAATTCAAACCATTTCTATCTCCATAATTTTTCTTATATAAGGCCCCTTCTAATTATACAGACCACCGTAGCTCAGGTTTCCACCACATCTTGCATCATATATTGTAATACCCTCCAACTGGCCTTCCTGCCTCAAGTCTCTCCTGACTCATTCTTCTATAGAGTCACCCTATCTCAATTAACTCCACTTATTCCCTATTGCCTCTAGATTAAAATATAAATCATTAGGTTATTTTAGAACAGCTTTTAAAGACTTTTGCAACCTGGTCTCAAGCTATCTTTCCTGTCTCACTACAGATTATCAAACTACTTATTTGTCCTTTTTTTTTTAACATCTATTCTATATATACTTACATATGCACTTGTTGATTTTGCCATTTCAATGTAAGTTTCTTAAGAATAATGATATCACTCTTTGTACTTGAACTTTCACTATTAAGCCCAGTGCCTGGCACTTAACAATTGCTTTTTATTAATTGGCTGATTAACAAAAAATCACAGAATCATAGCCTCATAGCTTTAAATGTGAAAGAGACCTCAGAAGTTATCTAATACAATTCACTCATTTATACAGATAAAGAAATGAAGATCCAGGTGAAATTAACGAGACTTGTTCAAGGTCTCAAATAATAAAAAATGAAGCTGGAATTTAAAACCTTATTTTTCAATTCCACTCCATCACTCTTTCCTCATACCATTATTCACCCAAATCCAGAAGAAACATTAACGTAAAGATAATAACATGTAAGATTTCATTGATAAAAAGTTTGAATTATAATTTTTTTAAACCAATGCCCTTACAAAGAGTTCAATTTTGTAAAACAAGAAATGTTAAATCCTGACTTTATAGCACTTTAAACATATAAAGGAAACACTTATCAAAAAAGATTTCAAAATTGAGAATAAGAATGAATTTCTACTAACAAAATACTATTCTCACTAATGCTTCAAAAACTGTTAAGGTGCTGAATTCTCTGGTAGACATAGAGAGCAAAAAGATAACACTGTGATTTCTATTTATCCCTGTACATTTAACTAACATTCCAAATCCCAAATCATCCTAAAAAATATTGTCATCTGACCATTCCAGTTAGTGCTTTATGATCATTAGTCTAATTCTGGTTCATAGATTCAAGCTAGTTCAATAACACTATTTTAGCATGCTGATGTCTAACTCCAGCCTATACTATCATACAGTCAGCATTTAAAAGATCACAGGAAAAAAAAATCTTTAAAAATACTGTATCTCAACCCAAAGAAAATATAACTTTGGCCAACAAAATAACAGTACTAAAGAAAAAGTGCTGTAGAGCCAAGATGGCAGCATAGAAAGAAGTAGTCAAGCTCTACCACCTATGACACCTTCAAAAAGATCTAGAAAACAGCACTAGACTGAATTCTGATCAGGAAATCTAAGGAGAGAAAAAAAAAATCATGACTCATTTTTCTAACCCAAGTGGGACAAGGAGACAAAGTCTATAGATACTGAGGATAAAGTCTATCCAGGAAATGCCCTACAGAGCATTCCATCACAGGAAGAGTCTGTGCATCAGGGCAAGAAAACATTCCAAATCCAGCAAAGAGAGGTCCAAACTGATGCAAGGTACAGGAATAGATGCCAACTGGCAGCTTTATTACTCACTATCAAGTTCTGGGTTTCAGATCCAGTATGACTGAGGATAGGACCAGTGCCTAGGGATAGCATTCTACTGTCAAAAGCAATGTACCTGAGGCTGTATAATTCCTCAGAGCATATACAGAAGCAAGCAGCATCTGCATGGTTCTGATCCCAAGAACAAAGTTCCAGGTTTCAGTTGATTCTGGAGCTCCTCAAGCTCTCAGTTCTAGCTTCCTGAAGTCTACTGTGGAATAACAAGGGCAGGAATCCCAGAATTCCTAAAAGGAATCCTGCATTCTGTCACTCTGACCAAGCAGAGCTTTCCAACTAGATGATATTGGTTGAGTCCAGCAGAAATCTACTGCAACTACCACCAGAGCCAATCTACAAGTCTATTGTACAGACAAATTCAGGTCATGAACTTAAAAAGCTCAACCAGAGGACAGAAATTAGACTTTGTCTTGGATCAGAATACTTTGGAAATACTGAAAACTTAGAAATGCCCAACCAAAGTTCTCCCTGAGATATTGGAATAACACAATGCCCAGTACTACAGAAAAAGTCGCAACAGGATAAGCCCAATCTTTCCCTCCAAAAGTTTGCAAAGCTTGGTCTTAACATGAAGTCTGAAGTAAAGAAGTAGGTTGAAAACATGAACAAACAAAAAAAGTAGCACTATTTAAAAAAAAAACAACAACAACAACAACCACCTTATGTAACAGGGACATTCAAAGAAACAAGTCCAGAACAAAGGAATATTTCCAAAATATCTACAAGTAAAACCTCAAAAGAATGCACAAGTTCAACTAGGAGATCTGAAAGAGATGAAGCAAGTTAAAAATTAGTTTTTTTAAATAAATAAAATGAGAACACTAAAGAAAAATGGAAAAGAAATTAAAGAAGAAAGAATGGAATAGAGAATACCTTGGTACAAGAGGTAGAAAACATTAACCAAGCAAGCAACAAATTTCCTGCAAATTAGAATGTACCAAATAAGAGATAAAATGCCATGAGACAAGAAAAATTCAAACAAATTAAAAAGACTGGGAAAAAAAGAAAAGAAAATGTAAGGTATTTCACATCAAAAACTGATCAGGATAATAGACTGGATTGAAATAATTTAAAGATCACCTGAAAGCCATGACTACCAAGAAAAAAGCCTAAACATTATACTTCAAAAAATCATAAAAGAAAATTATCCAAATCTCTTGGAACCAAATGGCAAAATGGAAACAGAAAGAATCTACTGGTTTTCTCCTGAAAGCCCAAAACAAAAACTCACAGGTACATTATAGGCAACTAAAATCCAAACCTTCCAGGTCAAATGAAAAACACCACAAGCAGCTGAAAAGAATTCAAGTAGTGTACTGAAGAGCCACAGTAAGAATTATACACAGTTTAGCAATATGATTATGACAGAAGATGAAATACATAGGTTTAGAGGGGGGGAAATGAAACATTAATGAAATAGAAGACTTCCTAGCATTCCTGATGAAGCGACCAAAGCAGCATGGAAATTATGAAGTACAGAAATAAGAATAAAAAGAAACAAAAAGGTAAACATAGCCAAGCAAATGATGAGGGAGGGAAGGAAAGAAAGGAGAAGGGAAAGATTAAGTGCCTACCATGTGCCAGGCATTATGTTAAATACTTTACAAATATTATCTTATTTGATTCTCACAACACTCCTGCCAGATAGATACTTGAACTGTTACAGTTGGAAAAACTAAAGCAAATAGCAGTAAAGTGACTTGCCCAGGGTCATACAACTAGCAAATGTCTCAAGCTATATTTAAACTTCACAACTTCATGACCCTAGGCCCAGGGCTCCACCACCAAACAGCTGCTTCCTGGAATAAAGTGTTTACTTTCTTAAGGGGGGAGGGGAAGAGAAAAATAGAGAAATATACCACATGTTCCTTCACAATCCTGTCAAAAGGCATCATGGAAGAGTCTAATTAGACAGAGGGCCTAGGAGATTGTTCTGCTATGTCTTAATGATGTTAAAATAAGAATGGAAAAACATATGAGATGATCTTGTGATGAAGAAAACCATCTACTCCCAGAGAGAGGACTGTGGGAATTGAGGGTGGATCATCAACATAGCATTTTCATTCTTTTTGTTGTTGTTCGATTGCATTTTGTTTTCTTACTCATTTTCTTTCCTTTTTGATCTGATTTTCTTGTGCAACAATATAATTGTATAAATATGTTTACATATATTGGATTTAACATATATTTTAACTTGTATAATATATATTGGATTGCTAGCCATCTAGGGGAGGGAGCAAGAGGAAGAAGGGGAAAATTTGGAACACAAGGCTATGTAAGGGTCAATGTTGAAAAATTATCCACTCATATGTTTTGAAAATAAAAAGCTTTAATTAAAAAAAAAAAAAAAAAAGGATGGAAAAGTAAAGATAGAAGAATATGATAGTAGGGGAAAGAGTAGAGGAAGAAATAATTTCATATAATCACACAAGTCTATATAAACAAAGAGGAAGGATTGGGGGGAACAAGGAATAAGTATTTAATTCTCATACTATCTGAACTGTTCAGAGAAGGTAAATGTACACTTTCTTTGTATCCTAAGTAATTAGCACAGTGCCTTGTGCTACAATTACGAACTTATAGTAAGCCTTAATAAATGCTTACTTATTAACTGACTGACACACATAGTTGGATATGGAAATATATTTTATTCAAAAAAAGAAACAGGAGGGAAAGAAGACTAAGAGAGAGGGTAAGTTAAAAGAGGGAAATGTTCTAAACAAAACAAACTCTTAGGATGTACAAAAATATTTGGAGCAGCTCTTCTTGGAGCAACAAAGAATTAGATGCTGGGGGGTGCAAACCAAATGGGGACTGGTTAAATAAGCTGCATTAGAACAAAATGGCTGCTTGGTGGTTGTCCTTTGTTCTCAAAGAGAACTAAAATGATTATCACCATATTGGGATCAAAGTACATTATATCCAATTGTAACTGATCAGACCAATATGAGTTTGGAAGGCTCAACGACAGGTCAGGTACAAACAGTCCATGTGAACATATGTAATGAAAAGGTATCTAAATTTGCACACTCACATTTCTTGTGAACTACTACAATTCTGTTTCAAAGAACACAGTGCCTTCTTTGGTGTAAGAGCTCCATGCTGGACAGTCCTGGGACAGTATCTCTGTCTCACAATGGATTACAAAGGTTTTCAGAGAGACCTTGAGAGTGTCTTTGTATCATTTCTTCTGACCTCCATGTGAGCACTTACCTTGTGTGAATTGTCCACAAAACAGTCTTTTAGGCAAACATATGTCTGGCATTCATACAACATAGCCAGCCCATCTCTGAAGTAGAGCTTGAATGTCTGGCAGTTCAGCTCAAGAAAAGACCTCAGTGTCCATACCTTATCTTGCCAGGTGATTTTCAGAATCTTCCTAAGACAATTCAAATGGAAGCAATTCAGTTTCCTGGTATGGCGCTGGTAGACTGTCCAACTTTTCACAGGCATACGAGGTCAGTAAACGGCTCCGTAGACCTTCACTTTGATGGGCAGTCTAATACAGCTTCCGCCACACACTCTCCTTTGGAGTCACTCAAACACAAAGCTAACTCTGATAATGGGCGTGTCAACCTCATCATCTATGTGGACATCCCTGGAAATTATACTTCCAAGGAAAGTGAACTTATGCATAGCACTCTACAACTGATGGTTCCACATAGAAATGGAATGATGCTGACTGGTGAAGAATCTGTTTTCTTGGTATTGTTAGATTAAAATTAGCACAAATAGCAGAGAATCGATCCATACTGTCTGTTGCGCTTCAGCCTCAGAGGCTGCATTGAGTCCACAATCAAAACAGGATAGAATACCATTGTGTTCTAAGAAATAATGAAGGAAATAAAAACCTGGGAAGACTTAGAAGAACTGAAGCGGTGAAAACGCCGAATGAAAACAGGATGACAACACTGTAAAGGCAAAAAACTTTGAAGGACAGGAACTCTAACCAACAGAATGACCAACTATGATTCCAGAGGGCTCATGATGAAGCATGCTCTCTACCTCCTAACTGAGAAGTAACAGATTCAGAGTGTAGATTTATATATATATATATATATATATATATATATAAAAATATAAAAATCAACACTCTGAATATATATACATATATGTATGTATGTATGTGCACACACATATATGCATCTATGTGTGTGTACATTTGTATGTATATGTACATATATATGTATGTTTTAGACAAGGCTAATGTGGGAATTTGTTTTGCTTGACTATAGATAGATTTAATATTTATAGTTAAGTTGTTTTTCTTAATTTTCTTTTTTTTTTCACTGGGGGAGAAGGGAAAGGAAAAGGAGGATTTTTGTTGCTTGGAAAAAAATTATTAAAAAAAAAAAAAAGAAAAGCTGTTACAACAGTGACTAGTCAGCTAAGGTGTAATCCCTTGTTACCAATGTATTTTAAAATGAACTTTTAAAAGGATGGAGAAGATACAAAAAGTGAAAGAAGAAAGGAGAAATCATAATAAGCAATTATCTTAACTATCACCAAATTTGTCTGTCAAAGTGAACTAAAATTTAATTAGATTTCAGGGCAATTTCAAGAAACTTAAGAATTAAAATTTAAGTTCCTAATTAGGTCAGAGATCACAGATTTGAAATTAATGGAACCACAAAAGTCATTTAGTCAAACCCCCTAATATACAGATGAGAAATCCTTATTTGAATTTTATAAATATATAAGTTGAACACATTATGAATTTGATGACTAGAGCCCAGCATCACTAAATATTTTAATAGGTCACATCAGGTCACAGGACTTTACACTTTTCCTTATAATAGAACTATGAATAGGACCCTGAGTTCTTTAAGTTAATCAATGTTCCCTGATGAGAGATATCAGTCTAAGTTGTTTGCTTTAATTTAACCAAAAAGCTTTACTAGAAGCAAGCTATAAGTAGGGACAATAGGACAACAAAATAGCAATACGTTAAAAACTTCAATGACAACTTTTTATAAATGTCATTTCAAAAAATGAAAATTAAAAAACATTTTAAGAGAAAATAATCAGCACTTGTGCTAGATAACTTTTCCAGGCTGCTGCCCCATAAAGGAATAATAGACAACCCTTTCCAGAAGAAGGTTCCAGATCTTCCAGAGTAGCCCAATAGCTTAGAATGACAATAGTGTAATTTGGGTTTCACATTCACATTCCAGATAAATCACTCATTGCAGCCAATCAGAACAGAATTCTCCTAAACCCCAGTGTAGACAAGACTTCCACACTCAGGTAAAGAAGAGCTCCAGTTTTTACGAATTATCAGTTTGATCAGTACAACTACAATGCTATCAAACTGTCAACTCCTCTGACTTGGATGTCTTTTACTTGTAGAACAGGAGTTTGTTTCTTTCCATAGATTTATTAGAAATAAACTAGACTTTACTTAACAATTATTTCGTCCCAATCCTCTCATTTGACAAAGAAAAACTAAGGCCCATATTTTGGGGAAATGACTTCCCCAACTTAACATAGCAAGTTATCTGAAAAACTGGGATAAGAAATAAATAAAATTGAGATTTTCTGTATAACATCAAGTCATAAAGAAACTTTTCCTCACATGGAATCCAAGAATCTATTAAGAGGAATATATATATAATCAGCTTTCTAAATTTTTAAATGTGAATTCTGAATCAGAAAAATCTGTTATGCTCTAATTCTAGCAAAGTCCATATAATAAGCATTAATTTGAGCAATACTAATAGGTACTTACCATGCTCCACAAAAACATTGCAGTGTGGACCCCCATGCCTTGATGACTCCTTTTTTCCTGCTCCTTTGATAAAGTGCAGGGCAGGCAAACTTGGCCTTCTCTGGTCCCCAAGGACTTTTCCAGGCTGCTGCCCCATAAAGGAATAATAGACAACCCTTTCCAGAAGAAGGTTCCAGATCTTCCAGAGTAGCCCAATAGCTTAGAATGACAAGTGTAATTTGGGTTTCACATTCACATTCCAGATAAATCACTCATTGCAGCCAATCAGAACAGAATTCTCCTAAACCCCAGTGTAGACAAGACTTCCACACTCAGGTAAAGAAGAGCTCCAGTTTTTACGAATTATCAGTTTGATCAGTACAACTACAATGCTATCTGTCAGCTCCTCTCTGACTTGGATGTCTTTTACTTGTAGAACAGAAGTTAGTTTCTTTCCAAAAGGGAAGCCATTTAGAAGACATTCACAAGGAATGCAGTTTCCCCGCTGTCATTTCTGCACCCCCTTGAGCGTAAGGTATTTGCATGAAATATTACTTCAGCCTAAGAGTCAGGTGTGCCGGGGTCATGTGTGGAAAGTGTGGAAGTTTCTGGGTCTTTGCTTATGGGAAAAATCAGGACTGCTCTTGGACAGAAGGCTCTGGATGCCCGCTCTGAGACTTTTCCTGGGGAAGTCGCCCAAACCCTATCTCGGTGTCTGCATCTTCCACAAGTTTCCTGCCAGTCTGGCTGCCACTTCTGCGGAAAGCTGAGCAGGGCCACTCGGACTTCGCAAACAGAGGCGCACTAGCAGCCACTCAAGGAGCGCATCGCCAGCGATTTCAAGCCAGCTTTTTTAAAGGGCCTGTGGAAGCAACTCGGGCTTTTCCTCCGCATTGAGGTCTGGGGCTGCCGAGAGCCTGACAAGGCCTTAGGTGACATAGAAGAAGGCTCGGGGCATCAGCGGTCGCCAAGGTGGGGGGCGGGGGAGAAGGAGGCTCGAGGCCAGGGGACGAGGAAGCGTTTGAATGGGTGGCACTAGCAAGTTGACCCCGGGCAGAGGGGAACCCTGGCAGCCTCGGGGGAAAGGAGGAGGAGCGAGTGCAGAGTGGGGGCACCTCGGAAGGGTGGAACAGGGAGTCGGGGGTGCAGAGGCTCAGCGGGAAACGAGGCTGCTCCCCTCGCTCACTACGCTCTCTCCCAGTGGGAGGGAGCGGTGGAGGAGCTCCAGGCGCCGGGGATGAAGGCACAACTTTGCCGGAGAGTCCTAGCTCCCCATATACCCCACGAGCCGGGGTCAGCAGGAAGTCAGCAAGAAGCCTGTGGGGCGGGAGGGGGAGGGGAGGCGCTGCCCAGTCTTCGGGGTGGAGGGGGAAGGAACTCAGCCCGGAGACATCCGCCGCCGCCCCCAGCCCGGCGGTCCTTCCTCCCTTGGGTCTCCCCCCACAGCCAATGGCCAGTCAGTCACATCCCCCGAGCTCCCGTGCGTCCACCCGCTCCCTCCTTTCCGACCTGCCTCCCCTTCTGCCTGCCTCTCTCTGCCTCTCCCCCTCCCAGCTGGGGCGCGGGGCTCCAGCGGCTGGGCCGGGGGCCGGGGGCCGAGGCGGGGAGGAGGGAGCCTTAGCTGCGGGTACACGGCCACCGGCTCCGGCGTCGCTGCTCAGGCAAAGACACCGACCCCCTCGGCCGCCATGATGGATTACAACCCGCTCCACAACGAGGCTGAGCCCCGCCCCGGGCCCCCTGGGCCCGCCCCTCATAGCCCCGCCCGCCGCTGATACGTACGGGACGTAGCGAAAGCTGCGGGAGGAGGAGAGGGTAATAGGGAGGGACGTACGCCGAGGGGAGGTGTTTTTTGGTTTTTTGTTTGTTTTTGGTTTTTTTTTAAAACGATTTCCTTTTTATGAGTCAGGTGTATTTTCCAATCCCAATCCTCGCATATTAACAAACTGAAACTGAAACAGCTAAAAACCGCCTCTTTTTTTGTCGGGTTTTTTTTGCCCAAACAAGAAGGAAACGCCCGCCTGTTTTTATTGGTCTCAAAGAAATCAGGCCGGGACAAATCTTTCTTCTCCATTGGCTGTTGAACCTTTTAGTACTGAAGTTTCTAACCAATCGCCTTGGGCACTGTCCTTAAGGCTGCTGGGAGCCGTAGTTTTTCCGTGATTTACTCCAAGCCACCCGACTTTGTGCACTCTTGTTCCAACCGGTTCTTCAGTCCTTCCTTCCAAGGGTTCTGCGGGCTTCCCGGCCCCTTGGAGAGCAGGCATGGATCTTCCCAGCCACAGTGCCCTAGCAGGCGAAGGTCTGGAACAAGACATAAACCACGGACGGGATTTCTCAGAGCTGGAATAGGATGTTTTCCTGAGATACCTTTAGCGGATCCACCTGTACCCCACCCCCACTCCCGCTAGCCATGTAGTAGTCGTGTCTTTTCCTTTATCAGGCTTTGTTGTGTTCTGCTCAAGAACGGAAGCATTGGAATCATGGAAGGAAAAATATACTTGGGAAATCTAACCTTTGTTAACCACATTAAAAACACAGCACGTATTGGAATTCCGTTTTCTCCCTTATATTAGGTGATTTATGCAACAAATGCTGGAGCATGTGAAAGAGACTGAAACAAGGTCACCTAACTACTTTGTGGCCTTGTGCATTCCGGAAGGAAACGAGGTGCAAGACAATTTAGGCTGTGGGCTCATCCATGGGAGACTCACCGTGTTACACAGATCCATGGCGGGATGTTACGTCTGGGCCTTTGCACCATTGTTCCCCTATGATCTCTAATCCTTCACTTCTAGGAATTCCTACCTCACTTCAGAGTGCATTTGATACCGGACTTTAACTATTTCCCCAATCTATTCTATCTAAAATAATAATAGTGCCTTATAATGATTTTGCACACATGTAATAAATTTAAAATGTAATGTTCTCTGTTGGGGTTTCCTTGGGTCTCTGGGGGCAGCCTTCGTTTCAGTTCAGTAATCACAAGAGCAGCCAGGTGTTAAAGTCCAAATCCTTTACTGTCTCCTTCAAAGTCGTGTCTCCTTTACTTGGGGCTCAGTTAGTTTTCTGGAGGCCTGCTGGAGTCTTGGTTTCAGCGGAGAAGGGAAGGAGGAGAGCCTGCCACCCAGGTGGAGTGAGATGGGATGAATCTGTCCTAGTCCAAGGGCTTGTGCTTGTGCTCCTCCAGCCTCCACACTGGTGGAAGGTGGAATGAATCTGTCTCGGAGCTTCTAGTGCACTTGTCCTTTCTGGCCCTGAGAGCTTCTCCTTATAGCCTCACACTGAGTACAAACCAATCATTACATCACTAGGAAACCATTATTTGTGGTAGGATTAAATCAATGTTAAACTAGATTTAACCATTGTCTCCTCAATTCCACTTAGTACCTTGTTTCAAGTTCTGGCCCATAACATCTCCTTGTAGGGTCGGATCACTCATACTGAACCATGCTAAGTTAGATAATTACTGTCTCTATCAATTCCACCTTGTAAGAATTTTTTATTTAAAGTTCAGAGTTCTGGCCCATAACAGACACAGTTATTTAACTCGCCTCCTTCATATAGATGAGAAAATTGAGGTCTAAAGTTAGTAGATTAGCTTAATGTCACACAAGATAATAAATAGGAGATCTGGGATTTGAAGTCAGGTGTTCTGACTTCAAATCTACTACATCACTTATTAAACTCCATCTTACAAATTAATCTGCAAAGTGTCAAGGGTAATTAATTAGGTTTCTAATTTTGCTAGTACACTTCAATCTAAGACCTTTGGGGACCTCAATGGACCTCCTGAGGCTGGGGTTAAGTGACTTGCCCAGGGTCACACAGCTAGGAGGTGTTAAGTGTCTGAGACCAGATTTGAACTCCAGTCCTCCTGAATTCAAGGCTGGTGCTCTATCCACTGCGCCACCTAGCTGCCCCCGACATCTTAATTTTTAATAGTAGTATATCAAGTAGTTTAGGGAAGATCAATGACTATGAAACAAGGGAGACTTAGTTCAGAATATATTCTGTGTTGATGTAGAATCCAACTGAAAAGCATCCAAAATTTTTTCCCACATCACAATTTTCCCCACGAGATTTTGCTGTATTTCTAGTCATCATAATAAAATAAATGGGATTTTTGGGGGAGAAGCTGTGGATAACACAAGAAGACTAGCAAATGACACAAAAAGTGTAGAAACTCAGAATGCATAAAATATATGTATAGTATTAATGTAGGGTTTGACTCCAAAATAATGTGGTTGATGTAGAAGAGATGGTAGGCACCAAAAGTTGGGATTCGGTTATATGAAGAATTTATAGTGACTATTCTCTTTGGTAAAAGATAAGATTTATTTAGAAAAGAGTTACAGACAAAATGCAGGGACATAATAGACACCAGGAATGGTAAATATGAAATAGAGCAGAGGAGCACAAGTTCCTCAGTGGAACTCACAATTGTCCAGGTAGAAAGAGAGCATCCCATAAGATTGAAGCATGCCCTTAGCTGGCAGGCTAAATCCTGAAAGGGACTTAGCACCCTAAAAGTTAGTTAGCTACAAAGAAAAGTGGGGTTGGGATGCATAGTGAATTAGGAGAGATAACACGTGGCATGGGGGAAGGGGAAAGATACAGGGAGGCAGAGTGCCCTGGCAGACTGACCTAAAGGAAGGCAGCAGCCATTCAATGGCCCATAAGTAGATTCACAGAGAAATTTAACTTGAGGGACTTAACTAGCATATCTGACAGGGCATGGCAAGGTGAAACTGCTCAAGACCTCCACAAAGGGTGGGTCTCAGGAGTTTGAAATAACTTGGATTTCAAATTAGACTTCCCCAGGGAATGGAAGACCATGAAGCTAACTGATCTTTTTCAGAGCTTTCTCCCTCCTTGCCTAACATCAATTCTTTAGTTTCTCTTTGTCCAACACCCCATTCAGGATCTCATCAATATTATATCAACCCAAATTTTACAAATAGATACATCTCATAAAAGAAAAACAAAAAAATCCAATTTCTCTGATATGGAGGGCCAAAAAAAATTAGAATTTTCCACATTGTGGTGCTGCCTCCCTAACCCCCCAGTGTAGAGGGAATAACTGTACTCCTTATATTTGTTACCAAATCTGCACAGTTGAACTGACCATGTCAAATAACTCACTGCCCTCATGTTCTACCAGCTATCTTGTTTCCTTAAATTGCTTAAGAGCAAATGAACTTGGAGTCAGAAGACCTTGATAAAAATTCCAGTGTAACTGTGTAACCTTGGCTAAGTCACCACAGTGGTCAACCTTAAGTTTCCTTTTACCTAAAAAGGAATTAAGAATGTTCTTTATATAATCTTGTGGGGAACTCTTAACTAAAAGGCTCTACTTCTCTCAGTTGTTATTATTAAACCTTAAAGCCTATATAAAGCCAGTCATTGATACCAATCATGAAGTGCTAAGAGAAAACATCAGGTATATTTCTCTATTATGACTGTGTCTAGTATTACAAATCATAGTCATAGATCTAATGCTACAATGGACTTCAGAGGTCATTTCATTCAACCCCCTTAAACAGGAGGAAACTGTAATCCAGAAAAAAAAAAAAAAGTGACTTGCAAAACAGTTACAAAAATAGGAAATGGCAGAGCTAAGATTTAAATCCAGGTCTTCAAATTCCAAATTCAATGGCTTTGCACTCTCCAGGCTTCCACAGCATGAATAGTTTTGAGTAACAGCCAAGTTTTCTAGAGGATCTCTTAAGAGTACAACCTCTGTGTTGTGCATCCCCAAGAACGTTGTAGCAACGACTTAGCTAGCGTACTGTTCTTTTCTACTACTTAAATGTAAATAAGAAGCTTACTCAAGTGAACCAATGTTAGCATTTAGGAAATATTCTTGATGAGGAAATGGATGCTGCTTTCTATGTATTTTACCTTCAAGAAGAACTAAGGAACTATTTGGACACACTGTTTATGGAAGAACCTAAGACAGTGTGGTGGTGTATAATCAGATCCTTCCCATTGCAACTTCTACAATTTAACATTCGAGCAATGCTTACTCTTTTAAAAATAATCCACATTTCTCATTAACCCATACATGGTCCATTAGTCTAAAGAGAAGCCTTTGAGTCATCCATAAGTCAAACTTCATCTCCCACATCTTCCTTTCTGGTCAATCTTCTTATCCTTAGGCTGACCTTGCTTCTCCTGTTTTTTCTTCATGCCTTAATCACTTCCTCTCTCAAGTCCAGCAATTGCTTTGCAAGCCTTCTTCAATCTCTATTTTATAGAAAAATATTGTAGTCAGGCCAGCTCTCATTTCAAAATGCACAACCAGGCTGACCTCATTCCCTATAATCCGCAACAGTTCAAACTCAAATTCCATTTCAAAACTGGCCATGACTTTTTGTCTCTTCCAGATCTATTACCCTACATGCGCAGTCGGATCTCACCACTGGCTTAGTTGTAATGCTGTGGCAGTCTTGGAAGACTTCTTCTTTCCTGCAATACTCTCATTTTTCCCTTTTGTGACAATTTAGGCAACAGCTCTAGTTCTGGCTCCATCTCCATGTGATCAAGAAGTCATATCCTCTAGTTTCCTCCTTTGTAAAACTGAGAGATATGGTTGTGAGAAATAAATGAGATAATGCATGTGAAAGGACTTTTTAAACTTACAAAATGAGTTATAAAAGTTATGCAGCATTTTCCTCACAACCCAGAAACTAAGACTCAGATTTATTAATTTGCCCAGGATCATCAAAGTAAGCATCACAACCAAGACATAAACTTGTCTTTGAACTCAAGTGCAATGTGCATATATAAATTGCATTTGATCCCAAGTTCCCTTCAGTCTCTATTAATTCCTCTAACACTGATCTGTTATCATTTTCCCATTCTATTCCCTATCTTGTATCATGTAATCATGATGTTTTCTTGTAAACATGTTTTCCTTTTCTAATTTTAAGTGGTCCAGGACCTAAGCAGGCAGTAAAATTTCTTTAGTGAATTTATGTCAGTTTCTGATTTTCTGGAGATATAGTTGTTTGAAGAGGGAGGTTTTGTTTGTTTTTAAACTTTCTGTAAACAATAACAAGGCTGCTCTTAGGACTTCTCTCAATTAGCGTGCTTTGCCAACTTTTGTAAAATCCTCAATTCGACCATTTGGTTCACTCTACCTAATTCTCTTCCACTCCTATAAATTGTAGGCAACCTATCCATTTACTAAAGCTATTCCGATAAAAGAATTACAAAACTTAGAAGTACCTGAAATATTCCTAGCAGAAAATAAAAAACATCTAGACTTGAGCAGATTGTTTGTTTTTCAAACATTAAGGCAACAAAAATACAAGATAAATACTTGTAGCAACCAAGGAAGGCACAGATTTAAAAAAAAAAAAAAAATTACCCCAGGGAGGGGGAGGAGCGCTAAAATAAAGGCACCAATGGAGTTAACAAAACAACAAAATAATAATAATAATAATAATAATAATAATAACATTGAGAACTGTCTAAAATTGCAAAACAAAACAAAGGCAAAAATTAGAAGTCAAATAGTGATGGTGAAGAAAGTTTGAAGCATCATAGACTAAACTTCAATACTGCTATCTATAGGTAAATCAATGTTCTTAAAGAAAGATAAAAGGAGAAAAAAAGATAAAGAGGGAATCTTGTACTCTGATGAAGGTAGTCAAACAGTAAAGAGAAAATAACTTTCATATCCTCTCAGAAAGAAGAATATGGGTAAGGAGACAGAGGGATTGAAACTGGGGTAAGGGGGCTAGAAGGGAAAGAAGAAGAGGGGTGAAGGGGGTGACTAGTTGATGCAATGGATATTACACTAACCCTTTAGTCAAGAGAACCTGACTTCAAATATGGCCTCAGACACTTAACACTTCCTAGCTGTGTGACCCTGGGCAAGTCATTTAACCCCAATTGCCTCAGCAAAAAAAAAAAAAAGAGAGAGAGAGAGAGAGAGGGAAGAAGGGAGAGAAGGCAATGTCTTTTCAGTGTTGGGAGGGAGATACCACTTAAGAAACACAGTGGAGAGTGTAGATTTCTTTTGATAGGAGATAGAAATCTTTTTATTGTTTTTTTATTATTCTATTTTTATCAAAGAAATACTAAAAATAGGTTTAACTAAAAGGGAGAAGTAGGGAAACTAAACCTTGCCAAAAGGCACCAGAGACAATATCAATACCAAACACACAAACACCAAATAGTAAAGCATCCCAACTCTCAAAGGAAAAATTAATTAGAGGAGAAAATAGACAACAAAACTAATGTAGTGAGGGGCTTTAATCCTTTTCTCAGCACTAGACAAACTTAACTATAAAATATCAAATAAAGGCAATGAATAAAATCTCAGAAAAACCAGACATGATAGACTTTTAGGCCTCTAGAGAAAACAAAATGGAGACAGAAAGGAGCATATCCTTTTAAGTAGTTTATTATTTTCAAAATATATGCAAAGATACTTATCAGCATTCAACCTTGCAAAACCTTGTGTTCCAAATTTTTTCTATCTTCCCTCCTCCATTTCCTCCCCCCAGACAGCAAGCAATCCAATATATTGTGTGCAATTCTTCATTACATATTTTCACAATTATCATGTTGCACAGGAAAATTCAGATCAAAAAGGGAAAAGTGAAAAAGAAGAAAAAGCAAGTAAACAAAAAAGGTGAAATGCTATGTTGTACTCTATCCTCAGTTCCCACAGTCCTCTCTCTGGATGTAGATGCCTCTCTTCATCACAAGATCATTGGAACTGGCCTGAATCGTCTTTGTTGATCCATCAGAATTGATCATCCTATAATCTTGTTGTTACCATGTACAATGATCTCCACATTCTGCTCATTTTCCTTAGTATCAGTTTATATATGTCTCTCTAGACTTTTCTGAAATCATTCTACTTACCATCTTTTTTTTTTAAATTAAAGCTTTTGATTTTCAAAACATATGCATAATTTTCAACATTCACCCTTGCAAAACCTTGTGTTCCAAATTTTTCCCTCCCCTTTTCCTAGATGGCAAATTATTCAAAATATGTTAAACATGTGCAATTCTTTTATATATATTTCCACAATTATCGTGCTGTACAATAGGAGATAGAAATCTTATAATAGGTATAATTTGCAGGGATTTGGTGCTTAGAGACACCATTCATCCAACTTCAGGAGATGACAGCTCCAAAGTGGGGGGTAAGTGGCACCCAGAAGAGTGGGAGGGCAATGATCTTGAGAGATTTCATAGCAAATGGGAAAAAATTATTGTGGAAGAAGGCAAAAGGTAGTAATAAACTGCAGAATCAGGGAAGTGAAAATTACTACTACAGGGAAATACTTTTATTACCTGCAGGAATCAGTGTTTCTAAGAATGAAGCATGGCAATAAGAGGGCCACAGGAGTCAAGATCTACAAAGTGATAACACAGAAACAGTTCAGATGAGGAACTCAAAAGTCTTAAGGCTAGATTAAATCAATATGTGAGCCATGAATCAAAAAATAAAAGTCTAGGATAAATAAATAAAAATGGAAAAGAAATCATGAAACGAACATGAGAAAGCTTTTTTTTTTTTTTTTTTTTGCTGAGGCAGTTGGGATTAAGTGACTTGCCCAGGGCCACACAGCTAGGAAGTGTTAAGTGTCTGAGGCCAAATTTGAACTCAGGTCCTCCTGACTTCAGGGGTGGTGTTCTATCCACTGCGCCTCCTAGCTGCCCCCCCCCTTTTTTTTTTTTTTTAAGAAAAAAGGCACAGAAAAACAAAAACAAGTTGAAGAGAAAGAGGAATTGGCTACTTATCAGATAAAAAGATGGAAGAATTAGAAAAATAGATAAAAAAATAAATAAAGCAAATATCTAAAACTGGGGAAAAGGGTGACATGTGGAAAGGCCAAAATAAATGAAGAGATAAAGTATTGTCCTTATAGAGGAAGAAGGAGAAAAAATTCCAACTTGGGGAAGACAAATATTAGACAAATGGAGGAAAATATAAACTACTCCTGTTTTTTTAAATGTGGATGAATTAAACAATCCAATAAAATGGAAAAATGACAGATTGGATGAGAAAACAAACCCTCACATTCTGTTGCTTACAAGAAACAAATCTAAAAAAACAAAGATATACATAGAATAAAAATGAGAGGCTGAAACAAAATTAACTTCATCAGCAGAATCTAAAAGAGCAGGATTTGTAATCCCTATCTGAAAGACAAAGCAAAAACAAACATTAGAAGCTTAAAGGGAGACAAACAAGCAAACTAAGAATATGATAAATGCAGGGATACATGGAAATATCTATTTGAAATGATGCAGAATGAAGTAAACAAAGCCAAAATAACAATATAAACAATAATTTGAACAATTTAAATGGAAATCACCACCAAAACAAGTGAATGTAGCAAAATTACAAAGAACAAGAATGGCTCCAAACAAAAGATTTAAAGATACCTCCTACCTTACCCCTTTACAAAGGCAGAAGATCCACAAATGTAACATGTTAAACATATATTCATACTTTTGCAATATACTGATCAGTTTTACTGATTTAAAAATATTTGCTATGTGGAATGGCTCTCTGGGAGAAAAAATATGAGATACACAAGGAAAATTCTAGTCTTTTTAAAAACAAAAGACATCAAATAAAAATTTATTTTTAAAAAAGATACATAGAATAAAGTTCAGAAAGGGTACAAAGCAGGTAGTAGTAGTGATCCTGTTAAATTTAATGTACACCCTTTTAAAAACACTATACATAATATTTAGATTTTATTCCTCTTTGCATATAGAAACATTCACATTTGTTTATTGTCAAATCCAAAATAAAAAACTGTTGATATTTCTAAAAAACAAAAACAAAAACTTGTAAATTTTTCCCTATAAATACTTAGCTATTTGATTCACTGAACAACATCCCCCTCTCGTGGCCACAGACAGTAACTAAATTGTAAAATAATTATGGTTATAGTGATTTAGTAATACAGATTAAATATTGCCATCCTCCAAAGGGCATATACAGTTCTCAAAAGAAGAATTACAACTAAAATAACCATACAAAAGACTTCTCCCAACCACCAATAAGAAGAAAAATGTAAAATCAAAACAATTCAGAGATTTTATCTCACACCTCACAAATTAGTAAAGATAAAAATGGGTGGGGATAATCAAGACTGAAACATTCTGCAAAGACGGCATGGTAGAACTGGTATCCTGCTGGTAGAACTGTGAACTAATCCATCTGGAAAGCAATTTGGAATTATGCTTAAAAAGTAACAAAAATGTTCATATCTTTTGACCCAGAGATCCCACTTCTAAGGCATGTATATATCCCAAGATCAGATAGAAAGTACAGCAAAATATTCATAGCAGCACTTTTATTGTAGAAAAATAAAATGATGCCCACTGATTTAGGAATGGCAAAATAAAAGGACTGGCTCATATTTTACTGAGTGAGTCATGAAATTTTGGATGTCATGTTATTACTGATATATGTATTTTACTTATACAGCACAGTATAATAAATATAGTACTTGCAAAATAAAAATTGCTTTATCCAATTAAAACACAATAGACCTTTACAAAGAATTTACAAAGAATTCGACAAAAATGCTATTCTTATTGAGAGGAAATTGTGCATGTTCAAATCTTCCATTGTGCTGCCAACTTAAATGTTCAGTGAGATAGAGATTCCCACAAGCAAAGAATACTGTATTGTAAATAAAAAAAGCTTGAGAACCACTGGGTACTGCATTGCAAGGAACAAGGAATATGAAGAATTCAGAGGAGCATGTAAAGAAAAAATACATCCGATTATAACGTAAAAGGAAAGAAAAAAAGGATAAAGCATATGGCCTGTAATTATTATAGTAACAAAGCTTTGACTTAAAAGTTGAGAAAGGCATCTTGCTAGCTTTTTTGCAAAAATGGATGTCATGAGTGTGGGACACTACATATCATGTTAGACTCATTTGATATTAGTTTTGCTAAACTACTTTTTTTCCCCCAATTTTTAAATTCTCTGTTATGGTTCCCTGGGGAAGGGAGGAGAAAGAGATATGTTCAGTACTGAACATAATCTAAAAATAAATGTCAATAGAAAAGTTAGCAGCTATTTCTATGTAATAGTTAACTAAAATTTATTTGGCACTTGAGAAAGACCTGGATTCAAGGTCTGCCTCTAAAACATATTATTTGTATCAATAATTAATTTCTCAGTACTTCAAGCAACCCTCTTACGACTTGTTACATTACAAATCTGCATTTTTAAGAAGTTTGTTTTGTGAAGTAAGTTTCCATATCAGAAGATCTTTGTACTAATAAAATCTCAGGTTTTAATGGCAAAAAAATATTTTTCAACAAATATTTATTTAACACCAATGTGTGCACACATAACATGGGCAGGGACCCTTAAGAGGCTTACAATCTGGTCCCAAACCAAACCCCTCAATCAGGAATGTTAAACCACAAGCAAGCTTCCTTTCATTTCTCATATTATAAGCTAGAAAATTCTTTTTTTTTTTCCCCCCCTGAGTCAATTGGGGTTAAGTAACTTGCCCAGGGTCACACAGTTAGAAAGTATTAAGTATTTGAACTCAGCTCCTCCTGACTTCAGGGCTGGTGCTCTATCTACTGTGCCACCTACCTGCCCCTTAGAAAATTATTATTTAAAAATACAGTGAACTATTAAATAAAAGTTAAAAACACAGCTACAGAAATCACTTCACTATGAAAACTCACTCAAAACAGACTGAGTGACAGAAAATAAGGACAAGAGTGATATGTTTGAGGTCACAGGTAACTATATAAGGAAAACTAATGTGTTCTTCCAAGAAAAATTATCCAATGTGTAGTCAAATTCAGTGTGGGAAAATATAACCCAAAGAATAAATAAAAGGCTATTGCATTTTTCTTTCAAATTATTCAGGTGGGGTGTGATGTGACAAAACTGTCAACAGATACCCTTCATTCAAATCAGCCCCCAACAAAAAAGCAGAAACCAAATTCTAGGACTTCCACCAGTGTAACAAAACAAAATGTGCACATATAGACTTTTTTTTTCTTTCTTTTTTTTTTGCTGAGGCAATTGATATTAAGTGACTTGCCCGGGATCACAAGGAGGGCCAGTGACTGAGGGCAGATTTGAATTCAGGTCTTCCTGACTCCAGGCCAGTACTCTATTCACTGCCCCATCCAGCTGTCCCTAGAAAACCTTTAAAAACAACTCTTTCAATAACGTAACCAAAAATACATAAAAACACTGCACAGGAATGCTTAAGTCCCCCAAAAAAGCTGTGCCAAAATCATTGTCTCTGCTTCATTTTGTTCCTCTTCATCAGACTTAATTCATTCTCTCTAACATCATTTGAAGGTGACTTGTTGATTGACAGCAATTCAAGTATCCAGCAGAGTCTATATAAATAATCTCTTTCTGGGCAGAACTAAGATTTTTGGTAAAAGGATTCTACTCTTTTAAAGATGAATCTAAAATCCAATCTCAGGGTTGTAAGGCAATGTTCATCAAAGTTAAATCTATACTTTTAAAGTAATCCATTAAATGGAAGGCAAAATTCCAATTGGGTAAGCTGCCACTATTTAGATTTAAATATAAAAAAAACTGATTAAAATACAAGTGGAATGTGGTGTTTTTGCTCAAAAAACAAGCCTGAAAAGTAACATTTGGGGTCAGAGTTGCTATGTTTTTTATAGGGTCAATTTCATGGGTCAATAGCTTTATTTATATTGTTGTGTTTGAATGATGGTGGGTGGAAAACAAAGGATTCTCTTTACTATTCCAGGAAGTCTGGCAGGGAACATCACATACTTTTAATCAGTTGAAACTGCCATCTAGTGCTTGGACTCAAGCTACAACTAAAGAGTCCAAAGGCACAATTTTTTTCCACCTATGTTCTTAACACCCTGATAAAAAGGAAAGAATATATACACACACCTATACATATATATATATATATATATAGGGAAGAGAAGAATGCTTGTCAGTGTTGATGAAATGATTCTTTTCTTGGCTCTTCATTTAGCTTAATGTTAGGTGTCCATCACAGTGTATTCTTTGCATTTATTGATCAAAATTTCTATCAAAAAGCCAGCATGTTCCAACTAAGAACCAGACACAGAACTAAGCTGTACCCAAGAACTCCATTAGCCAAAAACATACAGCATTCTTCATCTCCAGATTCCTTTCCTTATCCCTCCTGTTCCAAAAGTCTCTGTCGAGTTTCCATTACAATTTCTTCCATTATCTCTGGTTTTAAAATGTCCTTGATCTAAAAGAGAAAAGATAAAATTGTTCATACAGATGAGAAACCAAAACAAAGCATATAACCAAGTTTTATAAACTACACCTAACACAGAGAAAACAAACTAATACAAAAAGAAAAAACTGGCCCAGAAAGAATAGGCTATAAATTATAATAACAAACTTTTATTAAATTCCTACTATGCACTAAGCATTGTGCTTGAAAACAGAGATACAAAGACAAAAATGAAACATTCTCTTACCCTTAAAGAATTCTGAACTGGAAAGCCAATATAAGTATTCACAACATATATATAAGGCAAATTTTTGAAGGGAGGAGGCCTTGGGGAATATAGAGGAGAACACAAAAAGTTTCATTGTAATACACTGAGCAGTTTTGAAGGAAATACAGGGTTCTAAGAGTTAAATATGATAAGGGATTACATTCTAAGTATGTGGAATAGCTGGTACAAAGATATGGAGGTGGGAGATGGAGTTTTATATGTGAGAAACTGAGTTTCTCATTCAGTTCGGACTGTGGAGTACTTGTAACAAAGTAATGCAAAACAAAGTTAAACAGATAGGTTGAGGCCAAGTTGTGAAAGTATTTGAAAATCAAATACTTTATTTTATTCTAGAAATAAAAGGGAATAACTGTAGCTTCACGGGGAGTGATTGTGAAATCTGCATGTTAGCAAAGTCACATTAGCAGCTGTGTGGAAGGAGGATGGTTTGGATCAGGGAAAGATTTAAAGCAAAGCTTTCAGTTGAGAAGCTGTTACAATAATTCAGATAAAAGATGATAAATGGCTGAACTAGGAAGGTAATTCTGGGACTAGAGAGAATCAGATAAATACAGGAGATATGGTAAGGTAGAAACAAAAAGATTTAGTAGAAACAGCAAGAATTGGTATTTGACTGGATATGAGAGGTAAGGGATAGAAAGAAATTGGTAAAATTATATCATTAGCTTAATAAATCAGGATTCTCTCTGTTGACCAGTATAAAGATACTATTTTAGGAGAAATTAAGAAACCTAACCAGCAAACCCTGGAACTATCATTTTTCAATCATGCCCAACACTTTATGACCTCATTTGGGCTTTTCTTGACAAAGACAATAAAGTGATTTGCTATTTCCTTTTCTGGCTTGTTTTATAGAGGAGGAAACTGAGATAAACAGAGTTAAGTGATTTGCCAGATTTGAACTGGGATCTCCTGACTCTGGCCCAGAACTCTATACATTCTGCCACTATGCTGTCCCCCTGGAACTAATAAATATTCACCTTACCTGATCTTGTAGTTGTCAGATGCTGAAAAAAAATCCCAAAGATTTGTTCATTTATAAATAAGGAGGATGTTACAAAACATTTAATAAGGAGGCAGCTGTGTTTGACTCAGATTTTCACCATATGTTTTCACACTAATATACAGAAGTACATTTGGAAAGACTGCTCAATGCCTTTGGTGTGATTAAGAGAGAGAGATCTTATCTCATTTTTGCCATAAAACTGTTTAGAGAAGATAGTGAAATATGGAGAACAAGCCAACTGAATACCTGATGGGAAAGAGATGCTTCATAGCAGTACAAAAGGCTAGTGTCAAACAACATCATCTTCTGAGCCACTAGGGCAACAATACAATTTCGGAGTCGAGAAATCACCTCCCGATCAGAGAGTGGTACTGGCTAAAGATAAGGGAAGAAGTTGGGAAAAAGAAAAAAAGAAAAATGCACTCAGTGTCAACCATATAAAGACACAGGACAAAAACGACCCCCCAAAAAGTGACAAGATTGAAAGTTAAACCATACATTAGAAAAAAAGGACAGACCTGATGGTTCCAATTTCCTCATGCTACCCCCTGACCTTGGACTCCCATCAGCTTTAATTCTGACCCATCATTAAAGCCCCAACTCAGACAATTTGTTCATGAAGTATTCCCTAAGTGCCCCCATACAGAAGCTATCCTTCTCTCTTCTCCACTCACATAGCAATTTCTACATATCAAACAATCTATCAAATCTATCTCATAACATATTTATGTAAATGTCTTATTTCACCGACTTAACTATAAGATCCATAAGGGCTCATTTAATCACCCTAAATATTTCCTTATCTGCAAAGTGAGAATAATATTTTCATTATCCACCTCACAGAGTTCTTGTGGGAATCAAATGAGATAGCACATATCAAAGCTATTCTCAACTATATGCCACAAGACTCTGTACACAGTAAGCACTTGATAAACAATGGCTGAATGAGTGGAGTCTATGAGTGGAGTCTAAATTAATTACATTGAAGAGAATGGTCCAAAAGAGATGAATAAGGATGAGTTCATCTCATTCATTACTAAGTAAAATCTTTGGATATCACCCTAAGCCTGCCTATTATTTTTGCTAACAATCAGTTGGTCAAAAATGTAAATCTTTTCTGAACAAAGAATGATGTGGGATGTATAGTTCTCAAGACAATTCAGAACGTATCCATTAATAGGAAGGTTAGAAACACATCACACACCCAAAATTCTTTCAGTTTCAACCATTCTGGAGAGCAATTTGGAACTCTGCCCAAAGGGCTATAAAACCACACATATCCTTTGACCTAACAATGCCACTATTAGGCACATATCCCTAAAGAGATTAAAAAAAAAACATGAAAAGGACCTTTGTTACAATAATATTTACACAGCTCTTTTCTCTGGATAAAGAACTAGAAATTGAGGGGAGGCCCATCAATTAGGGAATGGTTGAACAAATGAGATATGTGATTATGATGGGATATTATTATTCTTATGGAAATTATGAGCAGGATGCTTTCAGAAAAATATGGAAAGTCCTCCATGAGCTTATGCAAAGTGAAATGTACTATGTACAAATTAATAGTAAGATGATCAGCTGTCAATGACTGCAATTTTCAGGAATACAATGATCCAAGACACCTCTAAAGAACTTATAATGGAAAATGTTATCCACACCCAGAGAAAGAACTGATTGTGTAAGAATTCTTTCAGTTATCTGTTATTTACTCACTCACACTGGTAATAGTCTGACTTCTCACCTCTAGATTGGCAATAAAGCCCCCTACTTCTTCTTCTCTCTGCTCAGGAGTTGGGTAGATCCAGATGAAGCCATTATTGCCCAAAATCACAGAGGCACCACAAGGCAAGTCATGGAAATGGGTCTTCTGTCGTTTCACCAAAGAAGGGGAAACCTGGACAAGAACTCCCTGCCCAAGCTAAGATATAAATAAATAAATAATGAATTTATTATTAATAAATCAGCAGAGGTTGTCCTTGTATATATCATATATAAGTTGACCTCTGAAAATTAAAATAAAAATTTCATTCAGAGTTGAAGTTGATTATAGACTAGGTATAATTGGAAGTCCTTCCCCCATTCCAGATTTGCCAAAAGCAATGGTTATCTCACATATATAACATGCAAACACCAACATGTGATTATTTAAGTGTAAATTTTTGCATGTATGTATATATGTGTATATAATATATATATGTATATATATGTTATACATATATATATATTAAAAGCTAAATTTTTATACAATAGAATATATATGATGGCTCAAAATTCAATTTCTACATCACATTCATTTATTGCATAAACACTATACATGTTTAATATCTTCTGATTATTCAAAACTTTTAAAATCATTATCATTCAACAGTCTGTGTCACTTTAGTGCAATTAAATCCCTGGTACAATACAGCTAAGGTCGAGGCTTTTATCACCAGTTGGTTTTGTCCCATTCCCTTCTCATTCCCTGCCCGAGGGTGAAGAAATGGCAAATCCAGCCTTCACCACAAAGGTTTTGGTAGCATTATCTTCAACAATAGAGGATGATGGTCCACACTGTAAAACAGAGTTCCGTTCCATATTTGAAGACTTTGGAATACTGGAAGATGTAACAACTTTTTCAAGGAAAGATTTATTTGTTCTACTTCAAAAAATTAAAAACACAGGGTTTTGGGGGCAGCTAGGTGGCGCAGTAGATAGAGCACCAGCCTTGAATTCAGGAGGACCGGTGTTTAAATCTGGGCTCAGACACCTAACACTTCCTAGCTGTGTGACCCTGGGCAAATCACTTAACCCCAGCCTCAGGGGGAAAAAAAAAAGACACTTTAATAATATAGCCCAATAATAACTTGAACCTCCTAGAAATCTCTATTCCTGAATGGAATACCATTTTGAGAGTTCAAGTAACAAAATTTTACCAGAAGCAATATCATTTATATTTTTAAATGTTTATATCATCTTAAAGCCCTTTATTTTATCCAACTTTCCTTATAAGACTAGGTTGCTCTGTGAATTTATTTTCCCTAAGAAGGAATGGCATTAATGATGTTTTATGGTCTACAGTGGCTCCAATTTCACTAAAGCAAATTAAAGGGAGAATCATTCCTCTGTCAGAGAAGCAAGATTTTTTTCAGTTTTTCCAATAACATAGTTTCAAGGATATTCCATACATGTTGCTTCTGACTTCTTCTGATCTTAAGCCACAAAACACTGGGGTCAAAATGATATGTACAGTACCAAGCCCAAACTCCCGTTTCTGAAAGGCTCAGAGGGTTACAGATTGTACCAGGGATTCAGAAAAAAAGCTTGCAGGCCCTATCATAAAGAGAATGAAAATGGCAGTAAAAAGGCTTTAAAAATACTACTCACTTTTCCATACTTTAGACTCCTGGTATGTAGAGACACAGCACCATCAGAAAATACAGCCTGGACCTCAGCCTAGCCTAGTGATGAAGGAAGTAACTGTAGTCTGCAACTTATACCTCTCCATTCTCATTTTAAAATACCTTCTCATCACCCCCATCCCACATTCCCTTCCCTCATATACAAACATGGTTCCCCTCACCTTGGTTTGATTTATTTTCCATTTTCAACATTTCCTCCCTGAAAACCTATTCTAGTTCTAAACCACACTAATTAGAAATACTATGACCTATCCATTCTCCTTTAGCCATAATTGACATCTTGGTCTGAAAAAAATACCCTTTTTCATGGGGATAAATGGCCACCTTATAGTTAAAAGTGAATTTTCCCATCTAACCTAAAGTTCAGGTTACCACAAACCTGTCACAAATTAATAGCTGAGTCAGACTAGATGCTATATAAAAGAGATGACAGAGTTCATGAGAAAAGTGAAGAAATTATTCATCAGCATCCATGGCCTTCGTTTTAAGTTCACACATGACTGTGAAAATTCTTAGGCTTATCACATCACTTAAATTCAATTTCAACTATATTTTTGTCACTGTACAGAACTAGGAAGGTGCCAAACTACAAAACTAAGGATACACTGATAAGGTCCCCTTCCCGTAAGAAGTCCCTCATTGCAAGTTCATCTTCTGCAGATCTTCTTCTCTGAAATACACAAGGAAACAAAAATGTTATTTACATCAACTCACAGAAACAAGTTTCCCCAGATCTTATTTCTTTTTTCTCCTTCTGAAGATATATACTAGAGCTATACAGGGTATCCCAAAAGTCTTGGGGGTAGCTTTAATAATCAAATAACATCAGCTACCAAGATGCCAAGATGCCCTGAACTGTCTTAGTCATCTTGGGATTGCAGTGAAGACAGCACTAGCCAAAATTCTGGAAGATTTGAATTTGAATCTTGAATAAGACACCGACTATGTGGATGACCCTGGGCAAGCTTCTCAGTTTCTTATCTGTAAAAGGAGATGGCCTGTGAGGTCCTTTCCGGCCCTAAGTTTAGGATCCTATGATCCCCTAAAATAACTGTGGCAATGGAAGAATCAGAAGGATCTTAGGAATCCTAGTCTAACCTTGTTGCTTTGTCCCTCCCTGTACTCTAGTCTGCCCATCTATAAAAAATAAAGAGGTTTGTATTATATTATTCAGAAGGGCCTCCTTCATTTCTTAAGCATAGCAGCAGAACTATGATACTTCAATCAATCAAAAGCAGTCACCTCTCTGTCTTTCTGTCTCTTGCTTCTCCTCCCTTCTCCCTTTCATGTCCAATTTTCAGATAACACAAAGTTGGAAGGGAAACCAAGCACAATTAGGACACAAAAGGATCTAGCCAGGCTGGAACAGAGGGATAGATCCAATAAGCTGATGTCTGTTTTATCTTGTTTTCATTTGGCTGAGAACGAAATGTTGGATTTTGTTGGTACAGGGAACTCCTAGGGAGGTAACTCCTCCAAACCAAGAAAGATCAACATTTGTTCTGCAACTTCTGATCTCAGGCCTGGCATGGAGCAACAAGAGGCTTAGAGAAGGTCACACCCAGGCTTCTTGGGATGGAAATTTAATAGAAATATAAAACCCTATACAAAAAAATTCACAAGTAGGATGGAGAAATTCAACAAAGACAATAGTGTGGGAAGTTTTAATGAGACTAATTTCAATGAGTCAACAACAGTAAGACAAGTCAAAAAAAGTCAATCTAATTTTGGATTTAACAAAGTAAGTGGTCCAGTGTCCAAAAGGTAGGAGGTAACAGTCACAACATATTCTTTGTTGGTTATATCAAGAGTGTATTATTATTGTTATTAAATTTTTTTGTTATTAAGTATTTTTAAGAACACAAAGTTGGTACAGGAAGGAGACCCAGATGCTGAAGAAGCTGGAGGACTGAATGATTAGCAAATATCTGAATGAAAAGAGACTTTGAGGGAGGAGACATATCAGCATTCTTCATAGGGCTGTCACCAGCACTTAGCAAGTATGTGGTACATATAAGTCATTTAATACATACTTGTAGCCTGGATTGGCACAAAAAAGATTTAGATTTGTCCTATTCAGCCTCAGAGAGGAGCACCATGAACAACAGGTTAAAGTTACAATGCCTCAGTGGAAAAGGGAAGCAGTCAGGTTGAATTCCATCTCTGATGCTGACTTATCTAGACTATGCCTCTTGAGCTTGTTTTCTAATCTACAAAATGACAATATGACTTAAAGTGCCTGAGTCACATGCAACCACTACTTGAGCACAATGGCTGTAGTCATCACTGTCATTACTATAAAGTAGCAGAATCACAGATCTGGGGTTCAGAATAGGAATACACTGCCTATGATGGCACGGGCTGCCTTGGGAACTTGTTAGTTCCCCGTTAATGGAAATCGTCAAGCACAGGATAGGTGACCATTTGTCAGAGAAGAGGTAGAAAGTACTCCTGTTCAGATACAGATGAATCTGATAATTTCTGAGCTCTCTTCCAACAGAGATTTTGTAATCCTCCTCTTCTTTCTTCTACTCTACCCTAAGACTGTCAATGACTATCCAAAGAAACTCTGCATAAGAGTACCCAGATATGAAAATCCAGCTATATAAAAATAGAAAGATTAGGAGTTTTAAACAACATTTTAAAAGGCATGTTATATGATTCCTTTAAAGAAAGCTTCTCATAATAAACTTACATCATGAGTCTATATACTAAAATTTAATTTCCAAAAACATGCTTGTCTGTGTAGAGCACTATAGACTTGGAATATGGAAATAAACAGAAGCAGGGGTCTGAGTTCCTGTTGTTCCTGGCCTTCCAGATAATATTCCATTAGCCTTCCATCTCAAAGATGTCCTTGCTATTACATTAAAGTCAGAATAAACAATGCCTTTGTTGGAAAAATTTAGCCCTTCCTTTGAACACATAAAATGGAATGTTTTAATCCTACTCGTAAATATCCTCTACATTTTCCTCAAGCAATAAGGGAAAAAGTATAGAAATCCTAAGCCTTGGCAGCTATGATTGGTAAGCAGGAAAATGGAATTTAGCTGGAAGCACTCACCAACTCTCCTCCAGGAAGATTCATGGATGAGAGAAGCAAGACTGAATCCAGCCTAGAATTGGTCTCTACCTTCCACCGCTTCTGCTGAACCTACAAAGTAAGAAAGTAAGGTTATGGCTCCAAATATTATAGTCTGAATTCCTGAAGCAAAAACAAAGTAAAATACAATTTAACTCATCATGTATTAAACAATATAGGACAGCCCTTTACCAAAGATTGTGTCATAGGTTTGACTGTTTTTTCTTTTTAAAAAAAAAATCTCTATGAACTGGTCCAGCCATTCTGAAAAGCAGTTTGGATCTTTGCCCCAAAGTCACTCAAATTGTTTTTATATAAAATTTGAACCACCCAATGACACTTTTAAGCCTATAAACCAAAGAGACCAAAGAAAAGGGAGAAAAATCCCTATGTATTAAAATAGTTATAGCAGTTCTCTCTGTTGTAGCAAAGAATTGGAAATGAAAGGGGCATTCAATTGACTGGGGAACCACCAAACAGCCTATAGTATAGGAAAGTAGTGAAGATTGTACTGTAAGAAAGGATAAAAGAAACTATTTCAGAGAAAGTTAGAAAGACTTGTGTGAACTGAGGATGAATGAAGTGAACTTTAAAAAAAAATTCAACTCAAAAGACAACTTTCACCACTAACCACATACGTCTTAATAAGCCACACAATGAAAGAGAAAGATATGGCAAAAAGAGTTTGAAGGGATTCACCTCAACTAAATTATTTACTTGACATAATGAAACTAAAAAAGTACACCAGGGATGAATGTCTATTCATATTCTCTCTGTCTCTCTCTCTCTTAAATTTTTTTTATTTTCAAAACATATGCATAGCAATGAAACATGCTACCTACCTACTGACAGAAGGGCGATGAGTCCAAGATATAAAATCATTTATACATTTTAGGGCTCAGCAAATGTCCTGACTACACTTACTTGCACAAGCAAAATAGCTTTAAAAGATAACATGATGACTGAAATATGTAAGAAATTTATGGTTTCACACATAATCATCTTCTACTATATATATAAATGTTCCCTTACTTTGCTTGTGAAATTTATAATGATCTTTTTCTAAAGCAAACTGCCTGTTCTGATTTTTCTTTCACAACATGACTAATATGAAAATATGTTTTAAATGATTGTACACCAGCAAAATAACTATATGGACATGCATAATATATTGTATTTAACTTATACTTTTAACATATTTAACATGTATTGGTCAACCTGCCTGGGGGGGGAGGGGAGGAAGGAGGGGAAAAGTTGGAACAAAAGGTTGCCAATTGTTTTTTTGTTTTTTTTTTCCTGAGGTAATTGGGGTTAAGTGCCTTGCCCAGGGTCACACTTCGAGGAAGTGTTAAGTGTCTGAGATCAGATTTTAACTCAAGTCCTCCTGATTTCAGGGCTGGTGCTCTATCCACTGCGCCACCTAGCTGCTCCTAGTTTGGCAATTGTCAATGTTGAAAAATTACCCATGCACATATCTGGTTTAAAAAAAAAAAAAAAGCTATAATAAAAAAAAACTATTGTACACATATAACCTATATCAGATTGTTTACTGTCTTGGGGAGGGAGGAAAAAATTGACTATCTTACAAAAGTGAATGTTAAAATTATCTTATATATAATTTTTAAAAATAAAATAGTATTAATAGGGGGAAAAAAGCAAACTACTTGACTGAAATTTTACCTCTGTGATTCTCCCCACCACAATGTCTCCCACTTCACCATTATACCTGCAAGAGATAAATCAATCTTTAGAAAATTTGAGTTTTTTCAATTTCCTTTACTATGAACTTAATAATCATGAATATACATGTACATTTCAGCATAGAAATGATTAAAAACAAGGACTGTATATAAAAGTTTACATTTCTGTAACAGTTTGGGGTTTTTAAAGCATATATTAAATTTAAGACGATGGTAGTAAAACTGTTCTAGATATCTCAACGGGAACTTTTTTCTATGCATTTTTAAAAAAATATCCTATCAATGTTCTTTTCTTTTTTTCTGTAACTCTATCACTGCCTAGTCTCAACATCAATAAAAAGCCTCCGTGACAAATTAATATAGTCAAGCACAACAACTCAACATACTAGCCATGTTTGAAACCGCACCCTGTACTTCTTGACAAGAAGTGGGTGGCACATTCCATCATCAGTTTTCTAAAGTCACAATTGTTCAATGCATTGATCAAAGTTTGTTATTACTTTGACTAGTAATGAACTACATATTTCTTGATGACGTCTGCTGGAAGAATGGGTAAGCACACCTTGTTTTCAAAGCTTTCACACAAATCAGCTTGTTCACTCTCTCCACAGAGCCCGCCACAGATGCTATAAGCTTCTCATCTCCCATATAGGTACCATGGCCTCTGTGGGGAAAAACGACGCAATTATTATCGAAGACCCAAGGGCCCTCCGCTCTCCCTCAGGACAAAACAGACCTCGCTATCGGGGGCACGAACTGCTTTCACATTACTTTGCTCCCATGTCACTGGCACACAGGAGGTGCTTAATTAATGTTTGCTGTCTGCGGGGCAGATGCGTGGACACGGGGGAATATGTACAGGAGGGTATGTGTGGGGTCACAAGGAACAGAAACAAGCTATGCAGGACCGGGTTTGAAGAGACACGGGCACATGCAGGGTCACTCAGAAAAAGGCAGAGACACGTAGGGGCACTCGGACACGGAGGCGCAGACGGGGGGAGGGGGGAAACCAGGACACGGAGCCGCGGACACGGGGGGGGTGAGGGGGGGAGGAGGCACGCGGGGACGGAGCCGCGGACGGGGGGGGGGAGGGGGGAGGAGGCACGCGGGGACGGAGCCGCGGACACGGGGGGGGGGGGGGAGGAGGCACGCGGGGACGGAGCCGCGGACGGGGGAGGGGGGGAGGAGGCACGCGGGGACGGAGCCGCGGACGGGGGGTGGGGGGGAAGAGGCACGCGGGGACGGAGGTGGCCGCGGGAGAGGGACACGCAGGATCAGAGTCACAAGGACATGAGGCACACAGAGGAATACCCCGGACATGTAGAGACCCCTAAGCCCAAAGCTACCCGACAGGCTGGTACTGGAAGCGCCGCAAGGGAACAGGGATACAGAGGAACGGTAGGAGCGGAGGAGGCACTAGGGGCTCGTGGGTCTTAGGGAAGGGAAAGCCCAAGAGGCAGGTCAAGGCGCGCGTTAAGAACGGCCACCCGCAGCCCCGCCACGCACCGCATGAAGCCGGTATCTGTGGTAATCGTGTCCCCGGGGACCACCAAGTGCTTTTGCGTGTCCCGATCCAAGCTCTCGGGTAGCCGCTGGCGGGCCACAGGAAGCCGAATCTCCATCGCCATCTTGAGGCTCGCAGAATCGCGCAAGCGCTGCTGGCCCAAGAGAAGCTGCTTCCGGATACATAACTACTGGCAGCCAGAAAACGGAATAGGGCGGGGCGAAGCGGGAGGCGGGACGGATGGGGGCGGCACTTAGGTAACTACCAATGAGGATCCACTACTCGATGGCCCTGTTTTTCTTGGCGTGAAGGAGTAGGAGCCGTTTTAAGTATTGGAAATGAGGGGGGAAGGAAAATTAAAGTTCCTATATTTACGACTGGCGACCCCCGCCCCACCAGTGTGTACATAGCTTTCTATACAACGTGTTCTTGGGGACTGGATTGATGAATGGTGAAAGGGTACATGAATGGAGAATCTTCTAAATAAATCAAAGCTACCAACAGTCACTTAAGAAAGTTCTAAATCACTACTGATTAGGAAAATTAAAAGAACTCTGGGGCCCGCCTCACACCGATCGCGTTAGACGCGTATGACGGAATAAGAAAATTGCAGATCTTGGCGGGAATGCGGGAAAACCGGGACACTGCCGCCCTGCTGGGGAGGGTGGGAACTCATCTAGCCATGCTGGACAGCGACTCGTAACTGCCCCAAGTCCTAGAACCGGGTTGAGTCCTTTGACCTGGCGATGCCTTTATTAGACTTAGTTCTGCATGAAAAGGAAAATAAAGGAAAGGGAAGAGACCCTATTTGTGCAAAAGTATTTCTAGCAGCTTTTTGTGGGGGTGAAGATCCGGAGACTGAGGGAGACCATCCCGGCCTGGACAGTCGTGATCTGTGACTGTGCTACAGGAAATGATGAGCAGGAGGATCTCAGAAAACCCGGGAGTGCGCCGAGTAAAGTGAGCGAAACGCCAGGACCTCACGTCCAGTAACGGCGACACCGTAAGGGGATACACCGGAAAGACTCAGCTGCCCCGGATCAAAGCAGTGGTGAAAAGTGCCGTCCGCCTCCGGAGAGCAATTTGAAGCGTGCTTTTCTTACCTCATCTTCCTTGGGCTTCGGGCGTGTGTTTCCTCTTTTGCAACATGTCTACTATGGAAATATATTTTGCACAACTACACACATCATATTTCTTGCCTTCTCAAGTAGTGGGGAATGGCAAGAGCAGCGAGAGAATTTAGAACTCAACGTTTTTTAAAGAATGTTTAAAAATTTTACATGCTATTGGGAATTATTTAATGATATAAATAAAATATATTAAAATAAATAAAACAGGAGCAGCTGGGGACGCAGCGGATAGAGCACCAGCCCTGAAGTCACTTCCTAGCTGTGTGACCCTGGGCAAGTCACTTAACCCCAGCCTCAGGGGAAAGCAAACAAACGAATAAATAAAACATTTTGTGAATTATAGTTTTCAGCGTGTTTTCACATCTGTTCTGTTCCTATTGGAAAAAGAGCTTTGGATTTAGGGTAAGAAAATAAGAGTGCATACACGGGTTCTGCCATGCCACTCCAGTCACTAATGCATGGTTTGGGACCCACCGCTTAACCTTAATGAGCCTTAGATTCCTGATACGGAAAACAGTTGTTGGATTAGATGACAACTCTAAAAATATGATTCTACTTCTCCATAATCTTTTTTTTTTTTTTTCTGAGGCGGAGGTTAAGTGACTTGCCCAGGGTCACACAGCTAGGAAGTGTTAAGTGTCTGAGATCAGATTTGAACTCAGGTCCTCCTGACCAAGGGCTGGTGCTCTATCCACTGCGCCACCTAGCTGCCCCCTACTTCTCCATAATTTTGTTATATTCTTGTGAAATGACTGCTGGGGATTTAAAAAATTATATCATCCAAATTGTATAATTCAAAATTGAAAGAGATCCGAGAAGGGTGAGGGAGTGGAAATAGGGAGACATTAAGTCCATCCACATGTGTCCAAGAAGACAGGGACCTGTATGTGCAAGAATGTTTGTGGCAGCCCTCTTTGTAGTGGCCAGAAACTGGAAATTGAATGGATGTCTATCAATTGGAGAATGGCTGAATAACTTGTGGTGTATGAATATTATGGAATATTATTGTTCTGTAAGAAATGACCAGCAAAATGATTTCAGAAAGGCCTGGAGAGACTTACATGGACTGATGCTGAGTGAGATGAGCAGAACCAGGAGATCATTATACACGTCAACAATGATACTGTATGAGGATCAGTTCTGATGGACGTGGCTCTCTTCAACAATGAGATGATCCAAACCAGTTACAATTGTTCAATGATGAAGAGAATCAGTTACACCCACAGAGAGAACTATGGGAAATGCATGTGGATCACAATGTAGCATTTACACTCTTTCTGTTATTGTTTGCTTGCATTTTTGTTTTCCTTCTTAGTTTTTTTTACGTTCTTTATAGATCCTATTTTTCTTGTGCAGCAAGATAACTGTATAAATAGGTATACATATATTGTATTTAACATATACTTTAACATATTTAACATGTAGTAGGCTACCAGCCATCTAGGAGAGGGGGTGGGGGGAAGGAGGGGAAAAGTTGGAACAGAAAGTTGTGGAAGGGTCAATGTTGGAAAATTACCCATGCATATATCTTGTAAATAAAAAGCTTTAATTAAAAAAAAAAAAAAAAGGAAAAAGAAAAGGGATTTACTGAAAGGTAAAGAATAATTGGTACAAAACATTCTACCACTACCCCTCTAAAGGAATTAAGTATAGATTCATACAATTGTTCTCTGTCTTCACTTTGCTTCATGGCCATTTCTTAAGCCCACTGCTAAGTGTAAATCAGCTTTCCTCAAGGAGAGTACTTGTGGTAATGAAGTACTGCTCCACGCCTGGCTCTAGAAGTCTTTTTTTCCCCTCATGAAGTCTTCATGAAGTTCCCCCTGGATGTCACTTTTCCCCTCAGCTCAAAGAATCAATGCATTTCTATAATTCATAGTGAGCATCCATAGGAGCGCAATGCTTAAATCTTCTATTATTTATTGCTACCACTAAGACCTCTAGATCTCCTGCACTCGCAAAGTCATTTCCTAGACGTAGGTTTGCCTAAGATCAGAAAAGAACAAAACTACAGGTGCTATATGTTCACAAGCACCAAAGCAGTATAACAGAAAGGACATTCAACCTCAGAGTGGTCCTACCTCGTAGAAACTGCAAAGGAAAGAGAATGAAAGATGGGTAAATTGCCTCTTTTGTATTCTGTAGCCAATTATAAAACTTTACATCATCAAACACCCTCAGTCCCTTGCTGGGGCATAGCCAGAGAACTGCTCCCCCCAAGTTTCCACAAGAACATGATCCTTTGTCATATACTTCAACAACAATACTATCTGAAGATCAATTCTGATGGGCGTGGCCCTCTCCAACAATGAGATGAACCAAATCAGTTCCAATAGAGCAGTAATGAACTGAACCAGCTACACCCAGCAATAGAACTCTGGGAGATGACTATGAACCACTACATAGAATTCCCAATCCCTCTAATTTTCTCCTCCTGCATTTTTCATTTCCTTCACAGGATAATTGTACATTATTTCAAAGTCCGATTCTTTTTGTACAACAAAACAATTGTTTGGACATGTATACATATATTGTATTTAAATTATACTTTAATATATTGAACATGTATTGGTCAACCTGCCATCTGGGGAGGAGGAGGAGGGGGGGAAATTAGAACAAAAGTTTTGGTAATTGTCAATGTTGTAAAATTATTCATGCATATATCTGGTAAATAAAAACTATTAAAAAAAAAAAAGAGCATGATTCTTTGGACTGAAATCAAGTAGGAACATCTCTATGTACTCAAATGTCTGGCCCTCATAAATAAGCCTGATCATTCTATACTTGGAAAAAAAAAGCAGTCATGTAGCCCCAAAGTCTACTTAAAGCTTAAATTTCTCATTCCTTTATTGGATATACATAATACATAAACTTCAAACTTTTTATGACTCTACTTTGCCTCCTCTGAGCAATAATAGTTGGCATTTATCTTTCCTTTAAGATTTTCAAAGTATTTTACTTGGGTTATTTCATATGATTTTCATAACAGTACTGTAAGATAAATGCTATTATTATTTCTATTTTACAGATGAGGAAACTGAGGCTGAGGGAAGTGAAGTTACTTGTCCAGAGTCAAACTCAGATCCTCCTGAAGCCAATCTAATATTACCTATCTGATGTGGTTCTTTTCAACAATGAGGTGCTTCAGATCAGTTCCAATGGACTTGTGATGGAAAGAGTGGTCTGCTCCAGAGAGAGGACTGTGTGGAGTTGTGGATCACAACATAGTATTTTCAATTTTTGTTGTTGTTTGTTTGCTCTTTGTTTGCTTTCTCATTTTTTTCCCTTTTGGATCTGATTTTTCTTGTGTGGCATGATAATTGTGAAAATATGTACAGAAGATTGCACATGTTCAACCTATATTGGATTACTTGCCATCTAAGAGAGGAGATGGGGGGAGAGAGAAAAAAATTTGAAACACAAAAAGAAATACTACACATCTTAGTAAGGTCCTTCTAAAAATGTGATAGCTATCACTTATAAATTATATATAAATATGATTATGTATTTATATAATTAAAATGATTATATATTTATCAAAATAATTTATAATTAAATATAATATTCCATATGTGGTCTGATTAGAGCAAGATAAAATAGAATTATCACATCCTTAGACTTGGACATTATGCCTTTTCTCATTGCAAACCCATGCATTAGCTGTTATACAGTGGACTCATATTAAGCTTTCAGTACATTAAAATCCCTAGATCTTTTTCAAATAAATGCAGCTTAGTCATGCTCCAACTATCTGACATTTGTGAAAAATGATTTCTTTAAATCTAATTTCTTAATTTTCTATATGAAAAAACTGAGGTCCAAGGAGAGTCCAAAGTCTGACATTAAATAAGTAATAAAATTGTAAAGTAATAAAAGCTCCCTAATTTTCTGACTATCAATCCAGAGCTTAGGCCTTCCATCTTATGAGGATATCAAGTTAATTATCATTATCCTTACTTTACAGATACAGAAACTTGGGAAGGAAGCAACTTCTAATTTTGGCTTTGTTACCATTATTTAAATCCAGAGCATCAATATCAATGCTAGGAGTTCCAGTTCTACAAATCTTTGATTGAACCCAACAAAACAATTATTTCTGGTTCCTGGCAGCTGATGAGGCTAAATTACTCGACCACTGTGCTACTCATTATCAACAACACCAACCCTGCTATTTGCAGTCAGATTTTGAACCATATTTTTAGTATAACTGTAATAATAGGACTCCTGCCAAGAGGGTCTATGACACTAACAAAACTAACAATCTTTAAAACTCCTACACTGGGAGTAAAGTGGACTTTAAATTCAGGTTGTACTACAACAACAACCAAAAAAAAAAAAAAAAAAAAAAAAAAAGCAAATGAGATTTTAGGCTACATTACTAGACTGGTGTTCCAAACAAGAGTGATGGTATTCCCCAGCTCAAATCATATCTGGATGCAGGACTGGCAGCATGTTTTAGGAAAGATACTAATAAGTTAGCACCCTCACCATACATAAAAGGGGGTAATGAAAATGATAGGGCTCAAAAACATAAGAGATCATATTTAACCTGGAGAAGAAAAGAAGGGGGTGGGGGTGATAGTGGTGAAGACATGACAGTTCAAACATATAAAGGGCTGTTCTTTGAAAGAAAGATTAGATTTGTTCTGACTACTCCAAGTGGGAAAAACTGGTACCAATTGGCAGAAAGTGGGAAGGGAAGGAATAGGTCAAGATTTCTACTGAACATAAGGAAGATATGATTAGAGCTGTCTAAAAGTGATATGACTTGCGTCATGAAGTAATAAGGGTTCCCCATCATTGGAGCACTTCAAGTGGAAGATGGAAATGTTTTTAAATATTAGGGATTTAATAGAAAGGATTTCTGAGCTGAGACTCTTTCTAGTTGAGGGACTCTATGATTAAATGGTTGGAGGTTTTGAGAAAACTCACACCCCAAAACCAAAGGGCTCTAAAGAAAAAATTCTTCAGAAAGTAGTGTTTGGCTGCATAATATTAAATTTAGCCCATTTTTCCATCTTTCCTCTTTAGAAAGAGGTTTAGAAAGAAGGTTGTCAAAATGATTCCTTCACTTACAAAGTCAACCATCCCCAAATCTTTTTAAAATAGTTCTCCCAATAGCTACTGGCTAGACTCTTTCCTGAAACTATTATCTATTGGACTGGTTAACTGAAAACTACGGAGAGTTCTTCAAAGCAACAAGATACCAGAAAATAGATATGTATTTCTGCTCCACCAACTCTCCCCCCCCCCTTAAGAAAACAGAGCCAAATTTACAAAACAGGTAAATGAGTGTGAGGGATTCTTCAAGCTTTAAAAGGAGTGTTTTATTTACATAAGGATTCAATCCTTCAGGGCCCTCTTAAATTGCAGCCCCTACCTTTAAGTGTTTGTTTACAAGTCTTTGAATCCTACAAAGTAGACCAAAAGAAGAAAAAATCAGTAACAAAGTACAAAGAACCACAGCCACTTGAAGATCAATCAGGAGAAAAGATGAAAGGTTCTTAAGTGACAAGTCAGTGGGAAAATTGGATTCTATTCCTGTCCATTCCATTAATAGAAACTAAAATAGGACCTACCAATTAAAATCCAATTTAAATCTTTGCAAAGCTACATCTAGCACCTAAAACCTTCTTTCTCTCTTATCTGCACTAAGCTCTTTCCCAAGAGAAACATATTCTCAGGAATCTGGGGAGTGCATTTCCAAGGGGGGAAAAAAAAAAAGAAAGAAAGAAAATGCTAAGAGAGTACCCGATCTCTATTTTGTATATATTCTGTTTATAACTAAGTTCCTACATGTTATTTCCCCTTGCTAGTTTATAAACTCCTCAAGGACAAGAAATGCAAAGTCCATAAGTATTTAAAAACACTAAGAATCAAGAACTATGCTAAGCCCTTAAACGTTGTCCCTGTGTATAAAGAACTGACATTGTAATGAGGGAGACAATGTACTATCAAGGATAAATGTACAAGATATATATATATAGATAGATAGATATATAGATATCTATCTATCTATATATATATTATGTAAATAGTAATTTAGAGAGAATATAAATGAGATTTAAAAGCTTCTTGCTAAATTTAGTATTTTAACTGGGATTTGAAAGAATCTAGGAGACAGAGATAAGGAGGAAGAGCATTTTAGACATATTAGACTCAGAGTGGAAAAATAGGGTATCTTGTAGGTGAATTAGAAAAAGAAGCCAGTATCACTGGGGTGTAAGAAGATTGGAAAGGTAGGAGGGGCCAGGTGACGAAGGAATTGAAAAGCCAAACAAAGGATTTCATAGTTGAGGTAATTGGGAGCCGCTAGAGTCTGTAGCAGCTAGGGGTCTCATTGGATAGAACTCTAGGCTTGGAATCAGGAAAACTCTTCCTGAGTTCAAATGTGGCCTCAGACACTTACCAGCTGTGTGACCCCCAGCAAGTCACTTCATCGTGTTTGCCTCAGTTTCCTCTTCAGTAAAATAAGCTGGAGAAGAAAATGACAAACCACTTCTTTATTTTTGCCAGAAAACAAAACACAAACACAAATGGGGCCAGAAGAGTCAAATTTGACTGAACCAACAGCAAGAACAAGAGTTTATTAAATTGAGGAGTGAGTTATTAAATAGGTAAGGACTGTGCTTATAAACTGGTAAGGAAGAGAAGTCCAATAGAGAAGACAATCAGTAGACATGAGGTGATAAGAGCCTGCACTAGGGTAGTGGCAAGGTCAGAGGGGAAAAGGGAGCTATTTGAGAATTATTGCAAAGATAGTATTGCGAGAACCTGACAGCAGTATAGAGATGGATGAGAAAAAGTGAAAGAGCAAGGGTGACATCCGGGTTCCCAATCTAGGAAGAGGAAAGGGCTTGAAGCGAAAGGTAAAGAGTTCAGTTTTTAACAAGCTGAATTTAAGGTAACTACAGGACATCTACTAAGATGTAAAATAGGCAGTTCAGAATAGTTCTTTGTATTCCCAGACCCTAGAACGTGTGATGCATATTAAATACTTCATACAGCCTATAAGGTAGATTGATTAAGTCATTACCAGGGATAAAAACTATGATGTCCTGACCCCCTAAGCTCTGTCCACAAGGTTAATCAGAAATGGCAATGTATCTGTGGTAGATGGCTGGTTTCCAAGATAACTGCAGCCTTGTCCATAGTAGTCATTTAATTAAAGATGGTCAGATTGAATTGAATTCCCACTAACCACAAAGAGCTCTGAGGTAACTTATCTAGGAAAGCAGGACAGAGGAGAAATGAAACTGTCTGAACCAAATTGTGATATTTCTCCTGGCAGAGTCCAGTCTTGTATTTAGTACAGGATAATTGAATAATAATCGGATGTTAAATTAATTTAGTAAAGATTTTCTCTGTTTTAACTTTTTTTTTAAAAGGCAGGGAGGCACTTCACAAAAGAGGGGTTATTGAGTTGGGCTTTGAAGGATGAAAACTAAATTTTTGTGCACCTACTGAAACATACATATATACGATTATCTTATTTTTCCCAGGAAGTGTGACTGAGCTGTCTTCTGCAGAGTTAGTTTGGAGAAATCAAAACTAATTAATAAGCATTTAAGTGCTTTCTATGTGCCATGCACTGTACTAACCAGTAGTATATACATATAACGGTCCCTGCCCTCAAAGAGCTCACTATTTGATGGGAGGAGAGACAAGAAAAAACTTACATTCGCACTTGATATACACAGGATAAATTGAAATTGGCTCAGAGGGTAGGTACTAATATTAAGGAAGACTGGGAAAGCTGCTTGTAGAAGGTGAATTTTAGTTAGCAGCTAAAGGAAGTCAGGAGATGAGGAGGGAGGGAATTCCAGGCATGGGGAGGCAGTCAGTGCGAGAGAGGAATTGTGTTATTTGAGGAGCAAGGAAGCGGCCAATCACTGCACGATAGAGTAAGTCCACGGAAGGTATAAGGTATAAGAAGAAAGGAAAAGTAAGAAGGGATCTGGTTATAAAAAGGCTTTAAAAGCCAAAAGGAACATTTTATATTGTTGCTAAGGGTAATAGAGCTGGAAGTGTCTTTTCATCTTTAATCAGGTAGATTTGAACCAGGAAGGCTATGAATATCAGTGGCCAAAAGAGGGCAGTGGTACAACATACACTTCTGGGTTGGCGTGGGAAGAGAAGCAGGTGACAGCTGATATCAGAGAGAACAGGGCGTCCCTGGAAAGTCAATAGAAAATAGCTTTTGTGGTTTTACAAGAATATAAGTAAATACCGTATTGACTGGGGTGAATGCTCTATCACTCACAATCAAGCTGTTTTGAACAACTATTAAATGCAAGGTACCCTTAGGATATACCAATCAGAAGGTTGCTCCCACCCCACAAAGAAAAACTAGAAGATAATTCCCTCTGCTTCTTTGCGGAGGTTTGGGTCTATAAGTGTGGACATTTGCACCTAATGTCAGGTTTGTTTGTTTTTGGTTTTTTTTTTATAGGGTGATCAGTTTTGCTGAATTTGTTTCACTTGTTCTTTTTTCTTTCTTGATAAATCTCTTGTAGTGGGAAACATGCCATTTAAAGATAAAAGATAACAACAAAATCTGTTTTTTAAAAAGGGACGTCAGAGAAACTAATATTGCTGGGATTGAGGAATCTGCCTTTGGTCACAAGCATGAGTCAGCTTCTCTCCTGGCCTCTGTAAGTGAAGGCTGATCCAGATGACCTCTAATATCCCTTCCGATTCTAACATTCTCTTTTTTTGTGTTTTAACATTCCACGAGTATCTCCGATATCCAATGGTCATAAAGGCTGAAACCTGATCATTTATGAATTTTGTTTTCAGCCATGCAAAGACATGTCTTACACCTAAGAAACTAGAAAAACGAGAAACGATAAGTTGTTAAAGGTGTACACGGGGAAGGTAAAAGAACGGCTGTAAAATATTACTATAAATACATGTTTGTCAATTGATTAATGTCTGACTGATAAAGTTAGACTGAAAAGGGGAGGAATCTCCCAGGTTAGGGTCATAGAATCACAGACTCTCAGAGCCAGGTGGAATCAAAAACCTTTAGGGTCATGCAGTCTAACCTTGACCAAGCCAATAAAGGAATCCCTTCCTACTACAGTGACTTGACAGATGATTGGTCACTCAGCTAGGATTTATGCTGCTTCTGATCAGTGGAAAATTTTTTCCTTTGTGGAAAAAAATAAATATTTATTAAGTGCCTGTTATGTGTTATTTCTGAGTCATGTATGACTTTGTGACCCCTTTTGGGATTTTCATGGCAAAGACATTGGAATGGTTTGCCATTTCTTCTTCAGCTCATTTTGCAGATAAGGAGGAAAACAGGGTTAAATGACTTACCCAGGGCCACACAGTTGTTAAGTTTCTGATCCCAGATTTGAACTCATAAAGTTGGGCCTTATTCTAGGCCCAGTGTTCTACCTACTGTGCCACCTCATCACCCTGGCTATTCTAAGCATTTTTCAAATATTATCTCCTTTGATCCTCACAACAACCCTAGGGAAAAGGTAGTATTATGATGCCCATTTTACAGTTGAGTAAACTGAGGCCAACAAAGGCAAAGTGATTTGCCTAGAGTCACAGGGTAGATCTAAGGCTTTATTTGAACTCAGGTGCTCCTGACTCTATGGACTATACCAGCAAGCTGCCTTCAAGCTCCTTTTTGCAAGAAAGTATTTCATCATCATCATTATCAATAGCAACAAAAAATTACTGACAACTTACTACCTGGAAAAGCAGCATGGTGCAGAAAAAAGGCCTGACTTCCAGTTCCAATTTCACTTTTACTCATTATGGGGCTTTGGACAAATGTCTTCTCAATTCTCTTGGAGCCTTAGTTTTCTCATTTATAAAATGGGACTAATGTGTCAAAGCATCCTCAGTCTTAAAACACAATAGAAACAGGAGCTGTGATCACACAAGGCCAAGACACAATGCTAGCTAGGTATGGAGGCTACAGATCTGGGACCTAGCCTCTGACCTTTGGGGAGTTCTGGCCTTGATTAGGGCTGCAAGCTGTAATGGTAGAATAAGTGAAATTAGCAGACCTCAGGCCTCTCAGAGAGACTGCAAAAGTCTGCCTCATTTAATCCAATGCTCAAGACATCACCCAGTGGTGCCATTGGTCCTCTTCGGAAAAGGGCAAACAACATTACGTCTTCTGGAAGCAACACGTCCTGTGAGCTTTTGAACATTACTTATTGCTTTGCAGCGGAGCTAGGACCATGTGACCTGAGATAGGAGTAGGAAGAGTGAGGGGCAATATCACTACAGATTATAGATAGATGTACCTTGCACATCCTAGATATTTAATGGTGGTACTACGGCGATAGATGCCTAGGAAGAATGTACGTGTTTTCACTTAACATATATATGGTGCATCCTTGATGGTTACAGTGAAGTATGTTAAAGGGCTGGAGTGAGGGACCAAGAAATCTAACACACAGTCTACATGCCTTTACAGGACAGGAAATAAACATAATTTCCCTAACTCATAGCCAGGCATTGACTTTGACTATATCTTAACAAAAAATAACTTTATGACACTCTCTACTTCTCCAAGGCTGTCATGTACATAAAATGCCAAACTATTCATTTGCTAAATAATAAATGTTCCAAGTAATTTTTTATTTTAGAATACAAGAGGTACAAATGTATTTACAGTCATACATATACAATCAAATAATATATATCAAAGTTTTGTAAATATCATTTTAGATAAATATTTACAAAGTTAAAGTGACCATTTCCTGGAAGTAGAACACAGTTTGTGAAAACTCTATACACTTTATACTTTTCATTAATATTATTATAGCTTCTTTATTTTACAAAACGCCCTAAGGGACTTGTCACTTGTTAATGACTATGGGGTAGGGTGGGAGACACTAGAGGGCGCTCATTACTGGAGTTTGGGAACAATTGGGGAGGAGGATGGTGCAGAAAGGGGAAAAGATGTGGTTGGGTCTCCGGAGGGCTGGGACTGCTGAATCAGGTGAAGTGGTCTCCTAGTTTTCCCAAGGGATTTCACAGCTGTTTGGAAGTGTTTCCAGGGAGGGGGCGAGACTCAAAAGCACTGCTGCCAGTCCCCCTCGTTTCTCCCCTGAGGATAATTCAGATGAGGTTTCGGGGGCAGGAGGAAATTCAGCAGCGTGGACACCTCTTGACCTTACTCCTCCCAAATCTGTTCATACATAGTTGACCTGATCTACCATAATCCCTTTAGGCTTCCAGTTTCTAGTAGTGCAGGTCAGGGGAGAATACAGCCTAACATCAGATCCTTCTAACAATGGACCCTGCAATCCAGGCCAGAAAGTCTAACGGTCTCAAGCCTGCCCTCCCAGCTTCTACCCACCACCTTTGCCCAGCCGGACCCGTCAGGGAGCAGCGTTAGCAAGGACACTGTTTTTGAACGAAAACCAACTGACCTGCGTCTGTTTCCTGAGAATAATCTTGAGGGTGGGAGGAAGTAGGGGAAGGAAGACACCAGAGGCATCCCTTGTTTTGGGAAAGAAGGAATTCCTGATTCCAACCCCACTCCCACCCCCACTTCTATCCCAACCCGCATTGCTTTGGCCTCCAGACTGAATATAAGCCACCGGGAAATCTTAGATGGCCCTCATTATCGCCGCCGCCCCTCCCTCCCGCCGCCAAGCTGTCCATTTTCTGGGGATCACAACTTTTTAGAGCAGGGGGGTCCGAGGGAAACGGAGCCGATGAGTGATTGGGAAAGCCGCTCCTTTTCCTTCCGTCACTCATTCCCCTACCCCCTTCCTGAGGAGGGAAAAGGCGCCCAGGCTCGCGACCTGGGGTAGCTAGGTGAGGGGCAGGGGATACAGATTGACTTAGGATGGCCAAGTGATGTAAGAAGGGCCAAGGTGATGTAAGACGAAGAAAACATATATGTGTATATACTGAGGGCGCCTTCTTCTGCCCCCCACCCCAAGCTCCCCGGAGAAGGAGGCAGTATGCAAACTGTGCCAGCTGAGCGGGAGAAGAGACTTACTCAGCGGCCTTAAAACCAAATCACGAAACCAGCCCCTCCTCTGCACTCCCCTTCCCACGGCAGGAGGTCAGCTTTCGCAGATCTCGGGAAGGAAGGAATGGAGAGGATGGGAGAGCATGCCGCGCCGCGGTGCCAGGTTCCAATGCCTCCCGTCGCAGGCCAGCCAGGGCACCTCACAGCACCATGGTGGGGATGTGGTGCGCTGCCAGGGAGGTGGGATGGGGCACGGGCAGAGCGGGCGAGTGGGCCTGCAGCGAGGCATTGGGGGGCCGATGGCGGGCGCTCTTCTGGTGCGCCCGCAGCCCCGCCAGCTGGGAGTAGGCGCTCTGGCACACCTGGCACTTGTACGGGCGCTCGCCAGTGTGCAGGCGGACGTGGTTGCGGAGGGTGGAGGACTGGCTGAAGCGCCGGTTGCAAAAGCGGCAGACGAAGGGTTTGTCCAGGGTGTGGATGCGCATGTGAGAGCGCAGGTTGCTGCGGGAGTTGAAGCCCCGGTGGCAGATGACGCAGCGCATGCGGCCCGCAGTGTTGGCGGCAGTGTCCACTGGGTGGAAGTCCTCTGGTCGGGGCAGCGGGACAAAGGGCGGGGGGAGGAAAGAAGAACGGAGCGGCCGGGTTAGACAGATGGCGTCAGCCACTGAGCAGACTTTACCTGCGCCCTTAGCCTCTTACGTCAGGATAAAATGTAAGCTCCATGAGGGCAGGTGATGGTTCGCACGTCCAGGGCCTGACAAAATCCCTCATCCAAAGTGGCCTAAATATAGCCTTGGGTGAAGCCTGAAGAAGAGAAAGAAAACTGCTTCCTTCTCCCTATGGGCACTATAAGCCTCAGCTGATAATGTTGGTTGGTTTTAATGAGATTTGTTTTTGTTTGTTTTTTTTTTTCTGTTTCTCTCTTTAAAAATTCTTTATTACAAGGGGCAACTTCTGGGAAGAAGCGGGAAGATAATTTGAGAATGACGGTGATGTAGACAATAAATATTTTAAAATTAGGCAGTAAAAGTGAATGCTTGTTTGTTCATGGATTGATTTGCACTTTAATGTAGACACTGTCGTCCTGCCTCTGCCAGAGAATGACCGCCCCAAAGGGCTTTGAGTCGTTTCCCCAGGGCCCTGGGCTTCTAAGGGATGAAGGAGTCGCAAAGAACCCGGGAAACTGGCGTGCTGATACTGCAGGCGGTCAAGTAAATGACCACTTGTCAGAGATGCAGTAAAGGGAAGTTGGGAAGCTCCTGCGTGGTGCAGGCTGGATTCCGTGGCCTCTGAGATCTCAATCATGTCTGAGATCCCACGGCTTTGTGTAGAATTATAGAAGGGATCATCATAATGATCTAGGCTAGCTCAGGGCTTTTTTTTTTTTTTTTTTTTTTTTTTTTTTTTTGTTGTTGTTGTTTTTGTTTTTTTTTGTACCGGGAAATTCAGGGCCAGAAAAAAGAAATGACTAGCCCTAATTTTTTTACCGCACTATTTTCACCACAACTCACTGCCTCCCTTGGAGGAGCTACCATTTTAGAGCAGCTAAATGCCAATGAATATTCCAGGTAATTTATACTTTATGTACTTTAGCAGAACCTAACCATAGGTGTCCCCCAAGACTCTATCCTATTATTCTTTTTCTTTATACTATTTTCCTTAATAACAGCACCTTTTGGTGCCATTATTATCTTTCTGAAGATGATTCTAAGATCTACTTAGCCTGCTCTAACCTTGCATCTGTCTTCCAGGCCTGCATTTTCAACTATTTATTGGACATGTTGAACTGGGTATCTCTTAGTCGTCTTAGATAGATCTAAATAGGTCTAAAACTGAACTCATTGTCTTCCCTTCCCTCCCCCCTGCCACAGCTCCTCCCCACCCTTTCCATGGAGCCTGCCAAACTTTCTCCTCTTCCTAACTTCCTTATTACTACTGAGGCCACCACTATGCTTCCAATCATCCTGGCTGGAAACCTAAGGGTAATCCTCAATTTCTCACTCTCTTTTGCTCCCTTTAATCACATCAGTTCTCAAATCTTGTTATTTTAACCTTTGTAACATCTTTCCTATAAGCCCCTTCTCTCCTCTGACACTGAAGTCTCAGCTTCTGCAAAGTCCTGCTTCTTAAAGTTCTTCTTCTGCAAGAAGTCTTTCTCAGTCCTTCCGTAATGCCTTCCTAGGAGACTGTCTCCAGTTTATCACATCTATATCTTATTTGTAATTAGCTGTTTGCACAGTCTCCCTTATTAAACATTGAGTTCCTGGAGAGCAGGAACTGGTTTTGTTTTTTTCCTCTCAATCCCCAGCCCTTAGCATAGTATCTGGCATCTAGTAGATCCTTAACAAATGTTTTTTGGCTAACTATCATCCTTGAAAGCTCTGCCTTGAAAGCATCTTGTCTGGCATCTTGGGGCAGAGTAAATTAAATCTTATTGATCAGCCCCAGCTTGGGGTTACAGGATCAACCAAGCAAAACAGTGGAAAATCCATCAAAAGAGATTCCTGATGCCTTTTTTTTTTTTTTTTTTTTTTTGGTCGGGGGGAGGAATGAGAAAAGGATGTATCACATAAGCTGGGCAGGAAGAACCATTTGGTTTTCTTTCTTCCCCTCCAATTAGAAACTAATGACTATCATTGCCCTGAGGTTAAAAAGGAAGCAGAGAAATACAAAGGGCCACCTGTAAAGATAGCCCTGGCTGGTTAAGGACTACCTACCATGTTTGTTCTTCTTCTGTTCTTCTTCCAACCCTGGGACACCAGGAATCCCCAGGAAAGTATTGTGGGAGTTCCCATACCAAACTAGCAGCTCTTGATCCGGAGGAATCATCTGCAAAAAAAAGAGACCATGAGGCAATCAGAGGGGGAGAGGAAGATGAAGCTTCTGACTGTATCTCCTCATACAGGAGAAAGGCTGCTAGATTCAGTCAGAAGACCTAGATTCATATCCCAGTACTACCTGTGTAGCATTGAGCAACTCACTCTGGGAACCTATTTTCTCCATTCTAAAATAAAGAAGTTGAATTAAGTGATTTCTTAGGTCATTTCTAGTTCTAAATTCTCTGAAAATCTGAACCCGACTCTGAGAATTTTAATGTGGCCACATCTGTAGTTCTATCACAGTGGTGATTCAGTGTAGCATCCTGGAATTTTCTTCACCTAACCCTTAAACATGTAACATGCAGAGGGAATCTTAGATACATCTATAAAAAGTATCTCTGAAAGACAGTTTTGTGGGCCTGTTTTTCTTTCCATGGACTAGAAAACTCCATTTCTGAAAGTTGTGATTGGGAAGCAGGAGGCCCTGTAACAGAATCAATAAAATGGATTTCCAAAGCTTCATCAGCCTAATACATGGATAATAGGACATGATAATGAAAGAAAATCATCTTCATTCAAACTCTGGCCCAAAAAGAGGGACAGCCCCAAATTGCAATCATCCAGATGTTTCCTAAGACTGCATGATGTAGATCAGAGTGTTGAGCCTAGGCTGTTTATAGTATTCTCTCATCATTTCTCCTATGTATGAGTTGTTCAACCAGATGTTGGGTTTTCCAACAAATTTTTCTCAAATGTAAAGCCCATATTTAATATTTATCTCCTCTTAATGAATTCCTGATCCTCTGACTAGGAGCTGAATCTTTATAAATATGTGACTTGAGCAAATCACTTCATATCTCTGAGACTCAGTTTACTCATTTATAACATCAACATAATAATAAAATGGACTTAGTCTCTCAAATAAGATTATTGTATGTAAAGTGCTTTACTGACTTCAAAATATTATGTAAATTTAAGCTATCATCATCTTTTACAGAGCAAAATATATAGTGGGCTCAATACTAAATGATTCTCTTTAACTTTAGTAATCATCTAGGCAAACACCATTTTACAAAAGGAGAAACTGAGATTCAGAGAAGTACTTGTTGATTGGTTAGTTAATTTTTATCCCTCGCTATAGTAATGAGCATCCTCTATGGATCTTGAAATTGCTTTCCCCAAGAAAGAACAAAAATTACAAATTCAAGTTCTTTTTGAATTATTGAAAATATATGTGACAAAAAATTTAAGGGGAGGAAATACACTGATACATCATGCAAATGACCTTTTCTCTCCCCTCCCCCCCATGATTGAGAAAAGAGCTTCCATTATGAATTAGGAAATCATTAGAGCCTGGGAGTTCATGGCACACAGATTTACTCAATGTAAACAGATGGTCATAGGGCTTAAGAAAACTTCAGTGCTCAAGACTGAAACTCAGGAACTTACAAATTGACCAAAATGTACACAGCACCAGATGTCATTTTTGTCTTTGGATCCCAAATTCACTTTGGTGGCAACAACAACAACAAAATTAATAAGTCAAGACTTTAAAAAGATTTATGATTCTTTTGATTGTGCAAAGAAAAAAGAACCCCAAAAAGCAGCCTTTCAAGACTATATGAGAAGAACAAATTATCAAGAAGAAAAAAAGAGTTCAAAAATAGAGTGAAGAAAATCAGGATCATCAAAAAGTTCCCCATTGGAACAAGAAAAAATAATAGGAAGGATGGAAGAAAGAAAGAAAAAAAGAAAAGGAATTAGGAGAGGGAAGAAAGAAAAGGATAGGGGGAGAATGAGGGAGAAAGAAGGAAGAAAGAAAGGAAAGAAGGAAGGAGCAGACGAAGGCAGGGAGAAAGGACAGAAAAAGAAGTGTTTTTCCAAATAGAATAACAAATATAGACAGACCTTGTCAAAGAGAATAGGGAAAGGATGATTATGCAACAAGATAGGGCTGGAGGAATTTTCCACAGGCAGTTGTTTCAGGCTGTGAATAACCAGAAAACCCTGGACTTTGCTGATATCCTAAAAGGTAGGCCAAGCTCTCTGGTCAACCTCATTGAAGCAAGACTCTTTAACCCATTGGATTTGCATTCCGATTGAGAGAGGAATTAATTCTTTTAATCATACCCACAGAATTTGAATCAAAGAGAGAAGGGAGTCTGAAAAGCAGATATCCTGGGTCCAAGTACTTCCCTATTAAACAATCTGTCTTGAGGAAAAGACTGATGTCATGAGAATCTTGCTCCCCAAAACACTGCCAATCTTGGATTTGGTCTAATTGGAGAGTTTTAAAGCAAGAAGATTCAGTACTTAGACACCTGAAGGATGGATTTGTCCTATTGCTTAGTTTAGAGAGATGATTTGGGATTAGATAATAATAATTGGAACTTCTTTAGCATTTCAAGGAGGAGATGCATGGCACTTTATATCCATTATCTATTATCTTCTTAACAGCCCTCTGAGGCAGATAATATATATGTTACCCCTTTATAGAAGAAAAAAAATCATTGTGACTTCACTAAAATCACATAAAACAAATCCATATCTGCCTAATTCCAAGTTTGGCATTCTATTCACCATGTCATCTTCTTCTGTCGCCTTTGATAGCTACCTGGTAGCAAGATGAATGGAGTATCAGAGCCTGGATTTAACCAAAGAAGAAAGGCCAGGCAATCTGGCCAGGAAAAAAAATTAATTTTGCTTTTACAAAGAGCATTTAACGTGGGCCTACAAACACTTTAACTAAAAAAAGGCAAATAGTTTTGTCCTAGTATGAATCTCCTGCACCTTTCTTTCCTAGACATTATCATATCTTCCTGGAGCAAAGGAGACATATATTCTGAAAGTTTTGTATATAGCATTGGAATTAGGAGGGAAATGAAGCCATGGAAGAGATGAAATGATTAACCTCTATTTCCTTCCTAGGTCTGAAATTTTAGCAGAGTTGTGTAATGAGGGAGTAGAGTGAGAAGGACAAGTTGGGAGGACAGGGTAAGAGGGGAATGCAGAAAGATAGAGATAGGGGAGGAGGGAGAAAAGGAATCAGACAGAGAGAGATAGAGAGACAAAGAGAAAGTGAGAGAGAAAGAGAGGAAGAGAGAATGTGGTAGAAGAGGCCTTAGAAATGACCAAATTTTCATTTTACAGATAAGGAAGGGAAAACATGACTTGCCACGGTCACGTGGCTAGTCAGTCAGTCAACAAAGATTGAATGATAGAACCAGGATTTGAACAAGAGTCTCATTTTTCATTTCTCCAACTGTAACATAGAGCAAAATTTCTCAGCATCTTATTATAACTAAAAATGACATATAAGCCATCTCTTTTAATTGTTTCTCTCTCAGAAATGATACTCAAGATCTTTATCCTATCATGTATATGATGTGAACTTACAAATAATTTCATCTCTCTAATATTCAGATTCCTCATCTATAAAATACAGGGGTGGGAAATGGAGAGAGACAAGATTACCTTCTAGCATTCTATAATCCTATGTTCAAACATTCCATGTTCTAAGGTACCTTTCTACTCAGCTATTATATAATGTAAACTCCTTTTAGCTTTCAGAGAGCCAACTCCCCTGGGCTGACTCCATTGTTCGAATGCCAAATATATGCTTGCCAAAAAAGACTATTTTATGGAGAACTCACACAGAGCAAGTGCTCACAAGGTGATCAGAAAAAGCCATATAAGGATACACTCAAGATCTCTCTTAAGAACTTGAGAACTGATTGTATGACATGGGAGACACTGGCACAGACCACCCAGTATCATGTGCCTTTATCAGACAAGGTACTGTGTTCTATGAGCAAAGCAGAATTGAATAATCTCAGAGGAAACGGGATGTGCAAAGTTAGACCATCCACCCTAAATTTTCACATGGACTATTTTTGTCAGACAAGTAATAAAGCATTCTGAGCGGGTATTGGTCAGATCAACCAGCTGAACACTGTAACAGTAACAAAATGACAGCAATGTCATTTTGGTCCTCTTTGAGAAGGAAAGACAACAGCCAATCAACCAACCATATCCTCTAAATAACAGGGGTGAGTCCATCCCTGTTGGTCCACTGTAGATAAGATGACAAGTCCAAATCTCATAATTTTCCTCCTAAGGTGATCTGTACTAATCACCACTGTTAAAAACATTTTCTCTCTCTTCTGTTCTAAGCTTCCTACCAGCAATCTCTTGCCATTTTACTCATTGGGATAGGGCTAGTATGATATGTAACGTTCTAAAATATGATAGTTATAATATAATGATAGTTATAATTTCTAGGACCAAGTATTTGGGCTGAGGATTTAGCTAGGTGTGCTCCAAAGTCATGCAGGCCCATGGTTCCTAAATGAGACACAGTTCTGATCATTCCCAACAGGTCTTTATTTCAGAGACAGATCTGGGTTCCAGGGATCTGTGATTAATTGACTGGATTCCTTCAGGGCTTCAACTATGAATTTATTTTTTTTATTTTTATTTTTTTATTTATTTTTAGGGTTTCGCTTGGGAAAATTTCCAATTCAATATTAACTCTTTCTGTTTTCATGGAAAGTCACAATATTAACATTGATAACCATAATGATAATGATGGTGATATTCTAGGTGGCTCCCAGATGAATTTTTTATTGCCTGTCTCAATTATATTAGAAGAAATTTTAAGGAAATATGGGATTTGTGATATTTAACATCAATCAATCAATAAGCATTTAGTAAATGCTACCTATGTGCCAGGCACTGTGGATGCAAAGAGAAAGAAAGAAAAAAGGTGGAAAGCTACCTTTGTCTTTAAGGAGCTTATATCATGTTGGGATGATGGTAGTGGTAGAGACAACATACATAAATCAATATCTATAAGATAAATACAAATAGAAGACAATCTTAGAGAGAAAATATCTAGAAGCCGGGGGAAGTCCTCTGACATTTTGAAAAATAAATATGTATGTGTGTGGGGAGGGTGGGGGGGTGCATGTGTATATGTGTAGATAGAAAAATAGACAAATGTAAAAGCCAATAGGGAAAAAAATTACATCACAATTGAAAAGCAATACAGTTTTCTCAAAGAAGACATGATTAGTCTCTAGAAAGGAACTGAAAATATCACCTGGAACTGCTTCTGGCCAGGCTTTCAGAAGATACACAATATAATAAAGGAGGAAGGAGTATCTATAATCCTTCCTGAATGACTCTCCTCCACTCTGATCACCTATGGTATATTCTAACTGGGGAGATGCATTGATGAGCATTCAGAATTAACCTAGGAACTTTTCTTCCTCTTTCCCTCACTGTACATTTCATGTAAGGATTTCATTTTCTCAAGCCTAAAGTCATGTCAACACTAGCAAGCCTTGCTGATAAAGAAGAATTCAGCCAAATTCAGAGCTTTTCCATCCTCATCTCAGCATGCCTCTGTTATAAATATCTGAGATTGTGTTCTTTTGTAAGTTATAAAGTGCTATATAAATGTTAGCAATTATTATGATTATCACCAGTAAGTAAACACTGTGTCATCTAGGGAATAGGGACTTCTTATATATCTGAGAGCTTGAATAACTAAAACATGGATGATTTGGATGAATAAGAGTACATTTAACTTTAAAACTTTAAAATTCTAATGTGCATCATTTGTTACTTGATGATTTCTTATGAACATCAATTGTCCATGAATCATAGCCATCTATATATAGCTGGCTGTGGAAAGTTCTGGGTAAGAGGCTGCTGGACAACAGAGCAAAACATCATAGATATCCTGGTGTACACATTTGAATGATGATTGCAGAACTCATATAAAGAAGGGAAAGAGAGGGAGCTAGTAATGATCTGTTCCATTAATGGTGAGCTCAACAATTACCAAAAAGAGAAGTGGTAGAGGGGGGGGGGGAAGACATACAGAGAAAGAAAGCATCAAAAAGAGACAAAAAGTAAAGTAAGAGAGATAAAAAGACAGAGATGGAGAAAGAGAAATAAAAACAGAGGAGAAAGGAAGGAGAGAGATTGAGGAAGAAATAATAGAGATATGATTACAGGAATGATTTTCAGGAAAAACTTGTATCTTAAATCTCAAAGTAGAATAATTTATAAATTCTCTATTTTTCTCTATTAAATTTATAAATTCAGCTTTTACTTTTAGTCCAAATGATTTTTCACTTCTTTATATTACCTAGTTTGCTGGTATATGATATATTCCTATTAGAATAATCCAGAAATCTGAGCCTTCAGGGCATTTTTTTGTTTGTATTTTTTAAATGTCTAAGTATATCATGAGCCTGGAGAAATTTCCCACTAGTTAAAGTTAAAGGTAAAAATGAGTGTGGAAGGGGGAAATGCAGCAAGATTTACTCAGATAATACAATTCTCTTTTTGGCATCTCACAGAATTTTAGGCTAATTTATTCAGTTATTTATTATTGGGAACCAGATATTTATATACTGTGGGAGTGGAAGGTGGGGGTAGGATTGCATGAATAATCTCACAAAATGTTGACAGAATTTCTCAGAGATTGTATTTTACATATTGAAATGTTGAAAGAATGGATGGGCAACAAGTTAAAAAAAATTGGACTTAAAGATTTTTTCTTTTGCCAGCTTATGTATAGGCAGCATAAAAAGCCAATTAATTTCAAAGATATCCAGATCAATAACTTGCAAAAAATCATGTGCAACTAATCATCACATAACAGATGGGTTGTTTGAAGAAGGAAATTTGGATCTTGTGTGTGTGTGTGTGTGGTCAGATCTATTTACATCCATTTTCTAATATCCAATAGTAGGTTTTCCCATGACAATGATATCTATCCTAACTCAAACCTGCTCACTTGGTTTTGAGAAAATGGCTGCCTTCTCTAATCTCCTAAACTTCCTATATTAAAGCAAAATCTGAGATATTTACAATTTTTTCTTTGTTTTGCCAGCAATTTGATAAAGAGTAGTCCTTGGAGTCAAGAAAACTTGGGGTCATGTATTCTCAAGGTGTTTCTTAACAACTTTAACAGCAATTGAGAGATATGGAAGATATTTTCATGGCAGGCATAAAATGCCCAAATCAAAGAAGGCACTGTACTCCAAGAGCAAAGCAGATCTGCAGTAGCACAAAGGAAACAGAGATGCACAAATCTAGAGACATCTTCATCCCAAATGTTTAAATGGACTATTTGTGCCTAATCTATAGTAGAACCTTTCAAGCTCATATTGGACTGATCAGCCACAGTGGAACACACTATACCTTGATTCCAATTTCATGGTATCATTGGTCCTCTTCAAGAAGAAAGGACTTACCAGTAATTCCTGCCAGCAATCTCTTGCCATTTTATCCATTGGGATAGGGCTGGTGTGATATGTAATGATCTAAAATATGATAGTTATAATACTGCCTGGCTTCTAAGACCAAGTATTTGGGCTGAATATTTAGTATTTAAAGTATTTAAGTATTTAAACAAGAACTGCTGATGTGTGACCATAGATTTAACTTTAACTAAACACTTAAACATTTTGCCCCTAAGTAGCTCTTTGAGCCTATACATTTCCCATTTATGTGGCTGGAGGGAATTTCTATACTGGGAGTTGCCTTCAGTGATAAAATTACAAATCTGGACCCCCCCCAAAAAATAACAATCTAAAACAATAAGTACTGCAAAATAAAGTCAAAACAAAAGAATTACATATGTTTTACATATATTGGATTACCTGCTATCTAGGATAAGAAAAGGGAGAAAAAATTTGGAACACAAGGTTTTGCAAGGGTAAATGCTGAAAACTTATCTTTGCATATATTTTGAAAATATAAAACTTATTTAAGCAAAAAATGAAAAAAAAAGTCAAAACAACAAGCACTGAGAAATAAAATCAAAATAATAGGTACTGATTTGTGCAGTGCCACTGAAAAGATAATAATTTGGTGAAATTATATTATTTGCTTTTCTCAATTTTTAGAATTTCAAGTCTCTGGCCAAAGTAGGGGACTACAAGCTGATTTCTATTTTTAAATCTTTGAGAAATTAGTCACTCTAATTATTCCTATTAACTTCACACTTTGAATTCTTACCTTAGAATCTCCCAGGTTCCTTCCTTGGTTTACTTTACAGTGCTCTGGCACACACAGTGAAACATATCTAGAGTTGTAAGTTAGCTTTAGGTAGGAATATTTCGCTAAGATCCCAGACACAGTAACAACTTATATTTTTTGTTCTAATTCCCTACTTAAATGTAAAAACATGTTTATGTTTGTAGTGAAATTTGTGACTAAATAGGAGCTTCTTGTGGGTAAGAATCATATCATATTTCATCTTCCTCAATGCCTTGCACAGTGCCAGGAAAATATGGGTACAATATAACTGTTGAGTTCAATTGGATTGCATTAAGATATTTCAGAGAGAGAGAGAGAGAGAGAGAGAGAGAGAGAGAGAGAGAGAGAGAGAGAGAGAGAGAGAGAGAGAGAGAGAGAGAGAGAGAGAGAAAGAGAAAGAGAGAGAGAAAGAATAAAAGTATATGAGGGGAACAGCTATAAGGCATAGTGGATAGAGCACCAGCCCTGGAGTCAGGAGGATCTGAGTTCAAATGTGACTCAGACACTTAATACTTTCTAGCTGTGTGACCCTGGGCAAATCACTTAACCCTAATTACTTCAAACACACATAAAAAAAGGGGAAAAAAAAAGATTAAATAAAAGTATATGAGGGCAGTTAGATGGCACAGTGGATAGAGCACTGGCCCTGGACCAGAGTTCAAATCTAACCTCAGAAACTTACTTATTAGCAGTGTATCCTGGATAAATCACTTAAACTCACTTAACTTCCAAAAAATAAAATAAAATAAAATAAAATAAAATAAAAAGACTTGCCAAAGGTATAAATGTATATGAGGAGTTTAGGCAGTAAATCATAGTTTATAGAGAACTGGCCTCAGAATCAGTAAGACCTGTGTTCAAGGCCCATCTCTGATACATATTTATTGTGTATGTGATCCTGGACAGATCATTTAATCTTTTAGTGCCCCCAGGTAATTCTCTAAGACTATATAAATTGCCAAGTAATTACCAAAATGCTTTGGCTTGAAGAATCTCTTTCCTAGGACTCCTGATACCACTAAATCATAGTTTCCATCCTCCTCCCACCCACTCCCTAAAATTAAAAATCTGTGCGCATATGGGGAGGAAGAAATGAGAGAGGTAAGGGCATGTATGTATTGGTGAGAGTGAAGATACTGTGAAGATAAGTGAAGATAAGATGAGTAGATACTTATTGGGAATCAGGATGAGGATTCAAAATTAAAAGAGAAAATTCGTGAATGTCAAGATATAAGAATGTTCTGTTCATGAAGTGAACTTCAAATTGGGGCTAATTTAAGATCATTTGGTGGTGGGAGAGTCCTTAATTTATACATCCAGACTGCACTGGGTCACTGGATGATTAGCAAGTTTTCTCTCAATATCAGATTATCCAGCTTCTACTGAGAGTATTTCATACTATCCCTTAATCTTCACTCAAAACGTAGCATTTAAATGGCCCAGTGGTCTTTTCCCTTCGACAAGCTTCAAAGCTGAGGGTCCCAAGAAGAGCTTTTCCCTTAGGTCTCATTGCAATGGTATTTATCATTCCCTTAAGCCGCCCAGAATCTGTTAGTGGCAAGATCTGTCAAGGGCAAAGGCCAATCCTGTTTCCTCTCTAGGAAATGGGTTTTGAGTGCATTGCTTGGTCAGGAGGGAATATGATGCCAATTGAGGGAACTGCTGGGTCCTGCTCATGAGGTATCTGGAAATGAAAGGTTTCTAGGACTATCAGTGACACAGAAGCAATGACTTTCTTATAAACAAAAACAAACAAAAGACTCACACCTTAACTAGCTACAAGCTCTCTAGGAACAAAAATGAGGCATTTAAATTTGCTCTCCTAGCACTACCTCCCACAATGCTGTACACTTAAGACTTAATAAGTGTTTGTTGAATGAATGAATATCATAGCCTGCGGCTTTGGATGCTTCCTAACATAGACTCTAGATGAAACTCCTTTTGCATGTCATTCCTGTCTTTGCTGGTTTTATTATAATTATTTGACTCTTCTCCTAGACTGGAAAGTCTTAGTAGACTAACAGAGATGATGTCTTACTCATCATTTCAATGCTTAACACAGTGCCCTTCATCGAATAGGGTTTGAATAAATTATTATTTTTTTATTTTAATGAATATGGTCAGATTGAGAATTGTTATGGTTGGGTTAATGTGAACAATGATTGCTATTCAACCCATGTGGGCAATGGAGGAGTAGGCTAAAATTTTTCGTATGTGGGTTTGGTTTAGGCCTCCTCATCCTCCTAAGATGGTTGATAACACAGCTTAATACACTATGAATAAATAAATGATTCCAAATTCAAAACTCTCTTCCCTAGTTATTATTTCTTTTCTAGTCCTCTACATCTAAAGGAACATCCTTCAAACTTATCCTATAGACTACTTGTCTAGAGGGAATAAATATCAGGCATTCCTTTCTGAGATGCCTTTGATCACCATTTAAGAAAATTAAATTATAAAAAAAATTATTGCTGATTGTCTCCCTTATAAAAGAGAGATATTATATTTGGTCTTCTCTTAAAGTATACACATATACATTCAAATATAGGCATGAAGAGCTCTGCTGCTCAGAATCCCTAAAGGAACCCCCCCATGCCAACACACACACACAAACACACACACACACACACACCCCTTGGGCAGGAGGCTCTGTCACCCCACATCTTCTCACCTCAATTGCCTTGTAGAAGATACTGTTGCCAATTTGTACCACCTCCAGATTTTGCTCTTGCTCATTTCGGGCACATTTGATATAAGTCATCCAACTTCGATGATCTTCTTGGCTTGCGTCAATGAAATATCTAACTGTGCCATCTTCATTGAATACCTGGCCATGGGAAGAAAGGAGCCCAAGCTAAGAAATAAGAAGCTCGAGAAACAGTGCATTGGAGGCTTGTTGCATATATTGCATAGTGGGAAAAGCAACAGACTTGGAAGTCAGAAGACCTTAATTCAATTCTGACCTTTCCACTTATGAAGTATATGACCTCAAACAAGGTATCACCTCTCTCAGCCTCAACTTTCTCATCTGTGAAATGAGAAGGTTAAAGTGGACTGCCTCTAATGTCCTTTCCTCATCAACCATACTGTGATCCCATAACTGCTAAATGAACAAAGCCAATGGCGCTGGTTCGTACATATCTTGAAGCTGGAAAAAAGTTCAGAAATCATTTTGCCTGATTCATATATGAATAAGAATCCTCTTCACAACACCTCCAACAGGTAATCATCCAGCTTCTACTTCAAGACCTACTACTTTTTAAGGTAGCTAGCTTGTGGACATCTCTAATAGAATTTTTCCTTATAAAGCTATAACCCAACTCTCTTCAACTTCTATCTACTGTTCTTGGTTTTCTCTAGACTAAAGTAGAACAAGATTAACTCCTCTTCCTCTTTCCAAAATAATCAGTGGGCAGTTTCCATGAGTTTAGAGAAGTAAAGCCTGAGTTCTCTTCCGGGCTTTATTATAGACTTTCTAAGAGAGTCTGGTTCCAGATACCTAACTTTGCTTCTCTGTGAAAGGGGGAAGAGTAATTTTAATCTCCTTTCTTAGGATGCTCTAAAATCTTCAATATTAATTTCTTGGTTGCTACTATATAGCTTTGCCTCCCCCTGTGTAGGGAGTGGAGAAGAAAAAAATTCTGCTGCCAAACCTTGGCTTTGAATTCTAGCTGCTCCATCTGAAAACTGAAAACCTTCCTTAACTCATCTGATTTGGATAGGTTGAATAATGTTTTGGGCCAGCAACCTAGAGAAGAAACTTCATCACCCTGGGAGAAGGAAATCTAGAAAATAAAGTACCGGTAAAGCAAGGGAAGTGGTTTTCCCAGCCAGATCTCATTCAATTTAGGAATGTGATGAAAAATCCAGGATGCTCTGGGATGAAAAGGCCTAGGATGGCTTTCTTTGACCACACATTTGTCACTAACTGCATACCATGTACATCCATATAAATTTGGAGAGAGAACACAGAATGTCAGAACCAGAAGGGATCTTAGCATATAAAATGCCAGAGCTAAAAGAGACCTTAAGAACACAATATTAGAGTTGGAAGAAATCTAAGAAATAATCCAGTGCAATTTCCTCATTTTATAGATGAAGAACATGAGGCCCAGAGAGAGAAAATTATTTTTCTCAAGGTCATCCAGTTAGTGGTACACTGGATTTAGAACTTAAGGTCTTCAGACTCTCCTCCAAAGGAGTGTGTATGTGTGTGTCTGTGTGTGACATTTAAAGCCACAGATTCACTTGGTTCCTCAACATCTATATGTACATCTTTCCCTGATTTTTAGTATGATTTTGGCTTAGGGCCTGGGGAAGAAGAAGAGAGAGAGGCTGAAGGACAGATCCTTTGTTGCAGAGAAGGCAGGTTTTATGGATCTTCCAAATAAGGATGGAGCTCAGTCTGAGGTGTGTCCTTGAAGGGGATGTAGAAAGGAGGAAAGTTTGGTGAGTTATTGACCTCATGGTTATGTCCTCTTTGCTTCCCTCCATCCCCACTAAGGCTACTTGTTTATATGCCCATAAAATAGCTGGAGTTAAGAGTGGAGAATGGTAATTTTTGAATCAGTTTTTGCTTACATTGAACTGGGCAGGTGGAGTAATATATGCATTTCTCACCATTAATCTGAAGGATATCCACTGCTCTCCAATCAAGAGGAGAAGAACTAGGAGTCCAGTTTGTAGCACAAAACCTTCTCAGTTCCTGATAGTACCCTGCTCTGGGAAATTTGACTAACCTTCCAGTTCTGACTTCACAGACACCTTAGATGACTTATAGCAGTTTGGGACTCTCCTTGCAAAGTCCCTGCCCAGGGAGCTAGGTTGCTTGGAGGGCAGAAGTTGGTAGACCCCAGGCCCTCCCGGAAAACCCTTTCCATTTACCTCCCACATGAGGTTGTTATTCTTGCAGATGTCCACATGCTCCGGAGAGATGACCCTGCCTGTGAAGGGACCCATCTCAGTGCCTGCTTTGATCCAAGTCTTGGAGAAGATCCCCAGACCCTCCCCGGGGATGGAGCTCTGAGCGATGATCACTTCAGATGGAAGCACCAGACTCGACAGCTTCTGCACCTCTGCTGGGTGGAGAGAGGAGATGAGACGGGGCAGTGAGAAGGGAGGACAGCACAGGCTCCCAACAGAACCTCCCAGTCCCCTTCCCTCCCCAGACCCCAGCCTTATTTCCTTCATCTCCCCACTGATTTGCTGAAGAACTAGATTGCAGAATGAAGAAACCGAAGCGAGATCCTATTCTTAGAGTCCCGGTAGAGTCAGGCAAGGAATATTGAGTAAAAAGCAAACCGTCTTTCAAGGGGCTGCCTTTTCCTACACGCAGCTGCAAATAGGGGAGAGGTTAAGGATCAGGCAGATCTTTGGAAACTGCTTTTGGGGGTACCATAACGGAATTTCAGGACACGAAGAGAGGGAGAAAGACACCTCAGCAGCACTATCGTACAATACACAGCAGCTACCTCTCCCTGGGCGGAGGCTGCCCCTTTGCGCACCAGGATTGGGAAGTCCCAGCCTGGCTAGGCCCCGGTAGGGGTGGGGGTGGGTGGTGCCGCGGCCTCTTCAGGGTCGATCTTCCAGCCTCAGGCGGACCTGACCCCCGGCTGGGATGGGGGCTGCTAATGCACATTCCGGATCCTACAATGTGTTACAAGGTTCCCCTCTAAGCTACCTGGGAAAAAAATATGAGAGCGCAGAGGCTGAAAAGGGGGGTTAAATGGTGTCTATTTCAGCCCATCCAGCAATTTGTCACGCTGTTAAAGTGATCTGCATTCATTAGGATCAACTAGAAAGAAATTGCTAATTCTAAATTCATTAGCCCTTTAAGAATGCTGTAGCAGTAAATTCGGCCTCACTGCGGAGAAGACTTGTTTAAAAGGGGCCGAGGAATTCCCCTTACAAAATGGGGAGATTAGATGGTTGACATAGTGTGAATGGAACTGGAATTAGTCTTCACGGTAAATTAAGAGAGGAACAGAAATCTTAAAGGGGGGAAAGAGAGGGGGACGCCCAGAAATGCCAGCGAAAGGGAGAGATATTGTTTGCGGGTTGATGAATGAGGAATAAGAACTTGAGACATCTTAAAGAAAAGAAACTTTTTTTCTCTCCCTCTCCCCAGCCCTCTCCAGTCCCTCTTCCCCCCCTTTAAAGTTTCTGGGTTTAAGTGGGAACTTTCGCAGGTCAAGCCCAAGTTAACTAAATGAATTTAAAACCCTTCTTTTTGAGTCAACTGCTATTACACGCCTAGTAAGGCCTTAAACGCCAGGGACTTGGGCTCAAAAGGGGCGGGGGCCCGAGGGGGGGGAAGGGAATCAATGGCAGAGTGGGGACAGGGAGAGGGGAGAGGCGGGGAGAGACGGTGGGACCCGGAGTGAGGAAGTCAATGGGAGAGGAATTCCGAGGATTGTGGATTTTGGAGAGCTCCAAGAGCTGGGTTTTCAGAAAGTTGTTCCCCCTCCCAACTCACTCTCAGCTCCTGCGCCCAAGGAGGGCTAGTGTCCCTTTCGCTCCCACCCCACCCCAGTGAACTCCGGGACAAAGAGCTGCCTGAGCTGGTTCCCTCGGCTTCCTGGGCTTCTGTGCGTGCGATGGGCTAGGTTGAGGTGGGCTGGGCAAAGCGCCGTCCAAGGGGCATCGAGGTATGTAGGTATCAGGGCCCGAGCTAGCCGGGACCCTCTAGCTTGAAGCGGGGCGAGGGCGTAGGCGATAGACGTCTAGTCTTAAAATCACCCCGGGGAGCAGGGCCCACTCACCTCCGGAGAAGGACTGCGCCAGGACCTCTGCGGTGAAGGCGGTTTTGGGGTTGGCGTGGTGAGACTTTTCTTCGAAGAGCTGTTCTCCCAGCACGTTCCGCCAGCGACCATAGAGGAAGCTGTGCAGGATGTCGGAGGTGATCACCTCTGCCAGAGATAGCCCTTGCGGCTTCAGGCCAGTCTTCAGCACCAGGGCTTCCGCGGGGAGCACCGAGCCCATCATGAACCACCCCGTCCTCTCTGGCCACTCGAGACGGCAATGGGCTCGGGGGAGAGCAAGAGAGGGAAGAGCAAGAGAAGAGAAGGAGGAGGAGGAAAAGAAGGAGGTGGAGGAAGAGGAGGAGGAGAAAGAGGAGGGAGGGAGGTGGCCGAGAAAAAAGGGGGCAAGAAAAGTGTGTAAGAAAAAGATAGCGTCGATAGCCAAGTCTGAGTAAAATATATAATATAGATAGAGAGATATAAATATATATGGAGCTTATCAGTGTTTGGAGATGGGCTTTCAAGCGAGCTTTCGTCTTTTGCTACTCTACACCTAACAGTCTGCCACTTGGCAAATTCTCAGCCCCTTTATAGGAGCCGCAGTGACCCTCCTAATTGGTTATTAATGACCCCCCTGACGTTGTAAGATAGACTTGTTCTACCAGGGAGCGACAAACCTAGAGGGAGAAAGCGAGGAGAGAGGGAGAGGGGGGAGGGAGCCCCCTCCTCACCTTAGTCGTTGTCGTCGTCCTCCTCCCTCTCCCCTCTCCCCCCTCCCCCCTCCCCTTGTGGGAAGGGCAGAGGGAGAGGCAGAACCACAGGCTAGGTTTATCCCAGCATAGAAATCTGGGAGCGGGGCTGGAGAAAAGAGACTGCTCTTGAAACCCGCTACAAGTCTGCACTTCTTAGTTGAGGCGAGGGGGTGAGGGGTGGAACTGAGGGGGGGGCCGGGGATGAGAAGTGGGAGATAGGTACAAACAGAGAGGCAGAGCGGCAGACAGACAAACAGATAACACACACACTCTTCCTGGGTTGACTGTTGCCTCCGATTGTCCCAGTAGGCATCGGATGACAGAAGTCTATTACCACTATCCAGTCAAACTGTTTCTCGTCTCGGGACCTGACAGGGCCAGACAGGGTAGCACTCCCCGGCCGCCTCCCGTTTCTCCTCTCCCCAGCTCGTGTCTCAGTTTTGAGAAACTGGGAGCCGGCTGCTTTGTGATTTTAGCTAAGAAGTCTTCCAATCTCAGTTTCCCGACCTGATATAGCCCCATATTCCATTTCCCCTGTTCTTCAGGTTCCCAGCCAGAGTTCAGCTGTCCCGATGCTTCCCTCTGGGGTCGCCGGGGTACAACTCCTCTTTTGGACACTGATCGGGTAGTTCGAATTAAGCGGGCCGCCAGGATCCGAACCGCCGGGGAAACGAAATCCAGGCCTGCGGTCAGTGTGTAGAGCCCCAATCGCTGCAAGGCTGTCGGGGGCCATTTCAGCCAAGACGGGGGCCTAAGGGCTGGAGGGCTGGGACAAGGAGAAAGCTGTGGACGTTGGCGCCCGAGATCTCACCTGCTTGAGATACTTCTCACCGATTGAACCCCTTTTCCGACCTATCCCTGTCTTCCAGTTTTGTCGGGGGTATCCCGCACTAAATCCGGGCTGTTTCTTCAGACTCCTCAACCGGATCCAAGCTACAGGGTCGACCTCTGTCCCTTTTCCTCTCAGCCGCGGGCTTGGTCAGAGTTCGAACCAAACCCGACCGGAACAAGCTGGTGTCGCTTCTCTATCTTCCTCCTTGCCACGGGTCCAGACTGTCGTCCTGGTGATAAGATCCAGGGGAAAGGCATTCAGGTGTGATCCAGAGTGGTTCTCCAAAAACACAAGTACTCGGGATTGCTAAATCGCTCCAAACCCAAACCAAAGATTAAAACAGAACCTCCACGATCCGGCAGACCGAGATCGCAATCCCACCCAGCCTGATGAAAGCCCTGGACTATCTTTAGCTCTCTGCCTAAGGCCTACCCTAATCCCAAATCCCAAAACCTCTCGTTTCAGGTGCTCCGATTTAGGGCCAGCGCATCCAAAAGAAAATTTCTCACCGTTTATTTCTGCCTGCCTCCCTTTTCTCTTCTGTCTGTCTCTGTCTCTCCAACCCATCACCCCTCTGCCTTTACAGCTTCTGTGCCTCCTATTCTTTTATCATTCCCGTCCTCTGTCTCTTCCTTTCTTCCCCTTTCAGTCTCTCCCCCTATCCTTTCATTTTTCTCCTTCTTTCTTTCTCCCTCTTCTGTCGCTTTGGATCTCTCTCTGCTTACCGAGAGACCCCGAGAGAGTAAACCATGAATTCTAATAATGTATACATATATATATATCCCTGTAGTTAGTCACCGCTGTCAGCTAAGGGCTGACATCCCATAGGGAAAGGATTCCTCTGTCTTGGAAAGAAGGGGAGAAAGAAGCTTTGCTGACTTTGAATAGTAAAATTAGAGCCAAACCCTTTCTCCATTAGCCTAGAACAGGATAAACTACCTCTCAGTTTATCTCCTCCCTTTCTCTCCTCCCCATTAGATTTGGTTACAAGCTCGAGCCCTTGCTAACAGGTGGTCATGAGCACCACTACCAACTTACTCTATGGAAATTCAATTGGTCAGCGACTCCTGATGTCCCAAATGCCTTCAATCTAAGGTTTCTGGCCCCTCGGGATCTTGGGGAGCCCTAAGCTTGTAGCATTGGCTTTCCTAGTTAGGGAGCTACTTGGACCATAAATAGAAGTGGGCTAAGAGAAAATGAAGAAAGGGCAGATCCAGTGAGCCTGGGAAAGTTTAGTGACATCAAACAGTTCTCTCTGTGCTGGTGTAAGGCAGTACAACACAGAATCTGAACCTAATTATTTTAAGTTCTTCAGCACAACTTTTTCAAATGGGAACTTGGAACGAAGCAAGCCATGCTCTCGAGGTCTCCATATGTAATTATTTCTGAATACTCCTCTTCGATTCAAGAGCCTCTGATTAAAACAACAACAACAACAACAACAAACAATCCTCCTCCACCCCCCCCCCAAATTAGACCAGTTCGTAAAGCCCTTTGACTAGTAGTTGCCCTTGAAGTAATGATACTTTTTGTCCAGAGCAGAACCAAGAGGCCCTGTCACCTTTCTTCTGCCATCTCCAAGTCCCAGTCACTCCTTCCTTCCATCGAAACTATTTACTGACTCCACTTAGGACAATCCTTAGAAGTCGGAAGCACAGGAGTGAAGTGAAGTTCTACCCCTACCAACACCATTCTCAAAAAAGTTATTGCCACCGGGAAAAAAAAATGTCATCTACGATCCTCATCCCAGCATTAAGGCTAAGGTAACTTTTCTTTTCTAGATACTGGAAGATTTTTACACCACCTGGGTCGTGGTTGCCCCTGTTATTCAAACTGGTCCATTAGTTTGTTTTGAAAACATAGACCATTGCCACCATCAAAAAAGATACCGCGTGAGAAGCGTCCCAAACTTTCCTGGAAAGAGGAACACAATGGGTAAATTGTATCCCAGAATGCAGGCAAGGGAAAAATGCGCCACTGGGAAAGTCTCGGTCTGCATCTCTCTATAGTGTTTACCTATTTGCCTCTCAGTGTAGTAAACGGCGCAAGGCTCTAAGTACACAGCCACGCCCTTGCTAGTCTCCAAAACCTTCCGATTTCTCCTGCAGACAGTCATAGAGTTGGAAAAGAGAGGCAAAAGCTGGGAAGGCTAGCAAAGGAGAAATGATGGAGACCATCCGTTCTAATCCTGCCGCGTCGAATCAGCGTCCTTGTGCGTCTGCTTTTTCCAATAAAATTATACGAACAACGCCGAGTCATTTTATACTTTCTCTTTTCCTCCATCTCTTCCAGAAGTGAAGAATTTAGGGCCTGGAGAAGTATGAGAAACGCTTTCCTGCTAGAGAGGCTACAACGGGTGGTGGTGGCGGCGGTACCTTCGGCAGGTAGATACAGGAGATGGGAGGAAGGTTAAAATATTATCAAGTAAATAGATAACCTCAATGCTTAGGGAGCTTACAGTTAGACACTTGTTTGTGTCTTCTTATTAAGATTTGCACATTATCCAACTTACAGCCCCAGAGATAACCTGAAACACACTTGAGGATGAAAAGGAGAAGAAATACCCGTTTTTTTTTTTTTTTTATAGATTGGGTGGATGGGGGGAAGGAACCCCTTATCTCCTCTGTGGCAGCTATTTGGTCCTTGCCGCATCCACAGGGGCCAGGATTTGGCCAGGAAAAGGAAAGGTAGAAGAGAGAGAAACGGAGAGAGAGAGAGAGGGTGGGAAGTTAGGGGGAGCCGAGCTGGAGGCTCCTAATTTTTAAAGGAAATCAATTTAATATTCATAGCTTTTATAAGAGAAACTTTTCCCCTTTGCTGGGAACATTGTTGTTAGTTGTCTTTGGGGTGGGATTGGGGTGGGGGAATGGAGGGAGAGAGACCATGGGCTGGCTTGTATTGCCATCTGCATATTTCCAAAGTCTCCTCTCTGCCCATCCCCAGAGCACTTTAATATTCATGGGTGTTAATAGAGAGGCCCTTAGTATATTGGGCTATTGTGGGGAAGTGTTCGTATTGCTCTTCCTCTGAATAGCCCCAGTTCCCTTTTCTTTGGAGATGTTTTCCAAGGTTGATGGGCCAGGAGTGAATGGTGACTTTTTTCCCCCCTCCCTTCTCAGCCCCCCTTCCAGAGAGAACATCTTTATCCCAGCCGCAGCCTCTCTGGTTCCCCATTCACGGCGCTCTGGAGCGCTGGCAGGCCAGAGAAAAGTGGAACGAATCAATCTTTCACGCTCCTTTTGAGGTCAATTTGACACCCAGGGGCTCCGCTTTTCTTCCCGGAGCCCGCGAGGGGATGGCCGGCTCCGGACAACGTCGGGGCCCGAGGAGGGGAGACTAGGGGCGGCCAAGGGGCCGGGGAAGAAAAGATAGTGGGAATGGGGGACAGAGGAAGGCTCAGGCTGACTGATACTGCAAGAAAGGGGATTTGAGACCAACAGCTGCTTTGGGGAAGGGGGGTGTGTATGGTGGTGGTGGGAGTTGGAGAGGGGGGTGCGCCCCTGTCAGACCTCGTCTCCCTCTAGATGAATAGGATTTGGAAAGACCTCAGATTGATTTATATTTATGGCTACCGAACATTTATTGCTGCGCGAGAGCGGAGAGGAACTAGTGGGACTGGGGAGGGTGTTGGGGGGCCAAAGGAAAGATCAGACTGTCAGGGCTAATCTCCCAGAATCCCCTCTGAAATGAAGTAGGAGTCAGGGAATCCGACCTGCAGAACTGGCCAAAACTGGACTTGATTCACTTTCATTTAACCTTTTGGTGAGGGAGGCATATAGAAATTTTGAAAAGCTGGAACAAAAATTCTGGCTTTCCCCTCTTTTCCTTTCGGCAATCTTTCCCAGCTATGGATTTGGACTCGCATATTTATGAACGCGGGATTGGAGGCTCGGGAATCGGACAGAGGATATTTCCACTCCTTCCCCGTAATCTCGGGTGAACTTTCCACACCCCGCTCTCCTTTCCCGCCGGGCTCCGGTCCCATTATTCGTTTGCGTTGTATCCCTGATCGAGTTCCTATTAGTTGTCCTCTAAACAGGGCTTGCTTAGCAGCACCTCTTGGAGAGTCTGACCGGGAAGAAAGGAGTTGGTCGGGGATCAAAAAAACTCGATCACCTATTTGTCTGTCTCAGTGCGTGGAAGATGGAGCTAACCGGGTCTAATTTGGGGAACTACCGTGTGGATTGAGGTTTTGAGGGGAATCTGCTCCGAAGAAACAAGGTGTAGGTTGGGATTTTGAGGACTGGATTCCCTTCGATACTTGAGCGTTTCTTTTTCTCAGTCAAGCAAATCAGAGCTTAGTCCGGAAGGAAGATCCTGACATGCTTCAGTCCTTATTCCAAGGCAGTTAAATTAGTCAACAAGCATTTATTAAGTGCTTTTTAGGTATTAGGTGCTGCGTATAGAAAGAAAGCAAAACCAATCGCTGTCCTCAAGGAGCTTACATTCTGAAGAAGAGATAATGTATAAATAAGTAGATCCATACAACATATATATATATATATATATATATATATATATATATATACATATATATATATATATATATATATATATATATATATATATATATATATATATATATATACATACATATATACACACAGAGATAGAATACATAGAAAGTAATGGAGGGAAGGGACGGGCCGCAAGGGGTAAGGGAACAGCTAGAGATTTCGAATTTCTCTAATATTCCCATTCCCCACCCCAAGATGCTGGGAAATCGATGGCGAAGCTGCCCGACCAGCCAAGAACAGAATGGGGCCCATTGTCAGAAAAAGAAATACATTTTTCTGGAGCTAGTGAAGGCCCGCCTTTCTTTTGAACTTTAGAAGAAAGTCTCTTACTCTCACCCCATGAAGGGAATAGATTTCCTTTCCGACTCCTCACCCCTCCTCCCGCCCTCCCCTCCCAACTCCTTAAACATCTGCTTGGGGAAAATCTACCCTAGAGGGCAGATCTGTTGTTCCCTTTAAACCCCTCGAACTCATTAAAAAGATATTAGGAGACTTGAGAAAGTCCATCCCAGGTATTGATCAGCCGGGCTGATCCGGGGCTGGGGGCGAGGAGGGGGGTGGGAGAGAAAGAGAGAGAAAGACAGGGAGCGACGGAGATCATTACTGGGAGAAAAGAAGGGGGGGGGGGAAGAATGTGGCTTTAGCTCCAGTTTGAACAGAGTAGAAGGCTGAAGTCCCTGGCTTTCTCTCTCAGTTAGGAAGAGGGAGGACCCGCTGTCTTTGTGTCTTTTAATTTCTTCTTATTACTTTGGTCGGATGAAATCACTGCCCCTTCCCTGTCTTCTGTCTTTCCCACCCTCCAGCGCTCCACTCCGAATAAGTCAATTTTGTTAAAGATAGAGGTTCAGGGATTATGGAGGAAGAGAATGAATTTTTATTCCATTCTCACCTGAAATCTTTGTGTCACAGAGTCATGTTAGAGGAACTGATGTTTGTCTTTCTGCGGATCTGTCTTCTCTCCCTTTTCTCTCCTCTTTTTCTAGGTTTCTTCTATTCTGTCTCCTCTTGTTCTTCTCCTCTCTCTCCTTCTTGTCCCCTCTCCTTCCCCTTTCTTCTATTCTCTTTATCTTCTTCCTCCCTCCATCTCCTCTCCGTTTTCTTTCCCTCTTCTCTGTCTTTGCTTCCCTTCCGCTCCCCCCACCTCCAAGTCTTTTCAAAGGAGAGGCTACAAGTGAAAAGGAAGCACGTTCGGTCTCTTCCACTGGCGCACAAATCCACTCACCCGGGTTCACACACACACACACACACACACACACACACACACACACACACACACACACACTTCAGGACAGAAGGGAAGAGCGCCTCCCCCATCCTTTCTAGACCCCGCTTAGGGGCGTCATTGGGGACAGGCAAGCGAAAGGCGCCCCAATTCTCCCGGCCCCCAACGTGCAGGGCAGAATGGCTTTTCTCCGCCGTTTTGACGCGCGCGGACAAAGAGCCGAGGCGCTGCAGGAGGCTGGGGGCCCGCAGGGGTGGGGGGAGGCCCGAAGGAGAGCGGGCTCTCGGACCCTCGCACAAAAGAAATCAGCCATGTTTTCAATAGCTTTAACTCAATGAGGGCACTTTTCTTTCCTCTCTCTTGTGCTCCCCCACACCCTGTATCCTCACCCCCCGCATCCAGGCGGGAAGGAAAACAGGAGCTGGAGAAGAAAGAGCGCAACACAAGATCGGTGAAAGCGGAGGGTTGCAGGCTGAAAGGCGGCGCAGATTTAATGGGGAGATGGGGGGGTGTTTGTTGGGATCAAATTTAATTAGCGAAGGACAGCCCTTGAAAGACAAAAGGCACTCAATATGGATCCAATCTGAAGCTCGTTTGGAAATTGGGGCTCCGGGAAAAGTCAAAACAGAAAAGGCGCCGAGAGAAAGATCTGGGGAGACCGGCGCCGTCGGGGGCCGGGCAGGTGACTGGCTGGCACGCGAGGGGCCCCCGGAGTGAAAGCCAATGGGGTGGCGCTGCGCGCGCAGCGTCCGACCACGGCGACCTGGGACCGACCGGAGAGCCAGCTGGGGACAATGGTCGTGCCCGCCCGGAGCCGAAGGGGAGGGGGGCTGGGGGCAGCCCCTTCGGGAGCGAGAGTTGCTCCCTGCTGCGACAAAGCGTTGTTTTAAGGTGGCAGGTAGGGCCTACTCCCCACTGTCTGGGGGAAGACGGGAGCGGCGGGAGCGATGCTGGAGAACGCACCCCAGCCAGCAGTCCCAGATAGTCAGGTCCTGGAGGTAGGATTTAGTGGGGGAGGCTCCGCAGCTTCCTCCTCCACATCTCCGAGGCACGGATCCCAGATTCTCACTAATCGGTGAGGCGGCAAGAAAGTCTAGAAAGAAAGAAACAGTCCGCCGAAGCCTCACTGAGAGAGACTGGGACATAGGGAGACTGAGGCAAGCAGAGGCTGAGAAAAAGGTGGGAAGCTTGAAACACAGAGAGAGGAACAAAGATGATGACAAGAGACACGGACACAGAAGCAGAGAACAGAAATAGAGGCAAAAAAAAAAAAAAAAGTGAACTAGGAAACATAGGCAGGGAAAGAGTGCTAAAATGAGCTAGAGAGACCGATGAAAAGAACACTCACTGGTGGTGCACGGTTGGTTGAAGAGCTGGGGAAATGAACAGACACTTACTTACGTATGTAGGGACTAGAAGGCTAAACAAACTTCCCGGGCTCTAACATCGTCAAAGGAGTTTCTCTTCCCACTTTCTTACCATCCCTGGGGGAAGCTGCCTCTCCTCTTGGCTTCTCTATTCTGCATTGAGGATGCCATGGAGAGAATGAAGAAACTATTAAAGCCCTAGGTGACACCTAACACTGAATGATGACAGAGGGATGGTTCTTTCAACATGGAAAAGTCCCCCCCCCCCCACAATTGAGCTGAGTGACTTGCCCAGGGTGACAGTAAATGTCTGAAGCAAGCTTTGAACTCATGTCTTCTAGACTTTAACTCCTCTTCTCTATTTTGACAAATGTCTTCCTCATCAGATCCAAGTGAGTTTTATAAGGTTTTCTTCCCAAGGGAAGAGTTTATTCATAAATAATAGAAAGGATATAAGGAATCTTTGGAATACAAGAATCTTAAAGAATTATCTACTCAGTGGACACTGGATAGCTACATAAGCTGCTAAATTGGATTAACCAGGTTGCCATTGCTACCTTCTCTGCATTAATTTGCAGGGGCTATACTAGTATGGTAAAGACTTCATTACCTGACTTTTGCCAAAGCCTTCTGACTGGTTTTCCTGCCTCAAGTCTCTCCCTACTCTAGTCTATCTTCCACCAAGATGCCAGTTATTTTCCTAAAAATTCACGTCTGACCATTTCACTCCTTTACTCAGTAAACTCCAGTGTTCCAGAATCTTAAAGCCCTTTATAATCTTCTTTCCTTTCCAACCTTCTCAAACTTTATTCCCCTCCATATATTCTATGATCCAGTGAAACTGGCTTTCTTGTTGGTTCCTCACACAAGACACTCTATCATCTGTCCTGGTCCTGGAATGCTCTTTCTCACCCCTGCCTAATGATGTCCCTGGCTTCCTACAAGACTTGTCTCAATCTTGCCTTCTAAAGGAATCTTATCCTGTTTCTCTTACCCCTTCTGACACGAAGTAAAGAATACCTGAATATATAATATATATTTTCACAAGCAAGGATATACACATATGTGACTATAAACATAATGTTGTGAATATATGCATATACAGATCTTTCATGTATACATTTTGGTCTGTTTTGTCTCCCATTAGGATGCAAGCCCCTTGAGAATAGGACTGTGTTTTTGCTTTTCTTTATGTCATTGCTGTACCTGACACATAGTAAATGCTTAATAAATGTTTGTTTACTGACTGACTGACTTGGACTCTGTTGGACTCTGAACACCTGCTGTTATATTCCCATCGATCACCAGATACAACGTGGCCTCACCCAGAGAATGGTTCATAACAAACCATGAATGCTCATACTTCATACAATTTTCCATCACCAAAATAATCTCCAAAGGCACACATTACAGAATTAAAGAACTGACCAAGTGTTCTGTGATTTCTGTTTAATTGGGATATAGTTTGGTTGTTGTTGTTGTTTTCCTCATGGTCATAAAGGAGAAAACATCCAACACTGACACAGATTCAATGAGGTAAAAAAGTTTCTTCCCCAAGTTAGAGCAGTAATCCTTTGTTCCGTTAGGTCATAAATGAATGTGTACATTTTTAAAAGTGCACACACACATACACATACATGCATATATATTTCCAATTACATGTTAAAAAACAATTTTTTCACATTCATTTTAAAAATTTTTGAGCTCTAAATCCTCTCTATCCCCCCATCTCCTTCATTGAAAAAGCAAATAATTTTATATAGATTATACATGTAGAGTCATGCAAAGCATATTTCCATATTATCCATGTTGCAAAACAAAACACAGACCAAAAAACAAAGCAAGAAAAATAAAGTTGGTTTTTGGTTTTTTTTTTAAAGAATGCTTTGATTTGCATTCAGGTTGTATCCATTCTTTCTTTGGAGGTGGATAACATTTTTCAACCTAAATCATATAGGTATATAATTTGGGAGATTAATGAACATATAAAAAATAAAGTCAGTGGCTAAGGACAGAGAGAGGAATATTCCAAGGAAAAAGTAAGATATTATTTGTTTAACAGCAAATTAAGCAAGCATTTCTACTGTCCTGGAGTAAAGGCATTAAGACTTTTCATGGCCATTTATTTCAGTATAACAACATCTAGTTTAGCACAACCCTCTATATTAATAAAACGTTTTTAGAAGCACAACAAAATAATAGTCATACCCTCTAGTAGGCCTTGCACCTGACTCTAAAACTGCTTGTCTTTATCATCACCTTATTAGATTTTTAAACCTCTTAAAGTTAAGCCAGTGAACTATATACAACTTTGTGTCTACATAGGACCTTATACATAATAGCTGTTCAGTAATTGTTTCCTCTTTGTCTAAAAGAACGTCTTAAGATATTCTGGAGCTCTACCAATAAAATGTACTGGAAATAGAACATTATCATCGGCAGAGTTCTTGCCCACAATCTCCAAGACATAACATAGATCTGTAAAAACTTCAGAATGTTTTTTTTAATAAATAATGCCATACAAATACTCATCATTTCCAACCTAAATGGAATAAAAAGCTTTCAAAATGTAGAAACCTTGCAGAGAAGATCAAAACCTTGTGGGAACAGGCTGAGGTCATATAATTTCTGTTGTCCTATCTGCTATTGAGGTTGTGCTGAAGATGCTTTCAGTGAGCCTACAGAAGATGAACTCACCTCCTAATGCTTTTATTCAACTACAAAAAGCAGAGTTCTTTTCTACCTGCTAAATAATCCATAAAATGTTAAATATTACAGAATAATAATAGGATACTGATTTGTCCCAGGACCATTTCTATCTGAACTCCATTGAAAAAAGAAGAGATCACCATAGTAACAACAATTCACATTTATGTAGTACTCTTAGAGCTCTTTCCTCACAATAATTCTGAGGTTGGTAACACAGGTATTATTATCTCCATTTTACAGATGAAGAAACTTAGTCTCAGAGAAGTTGCATGTCTTATCCAGTTTGACACATGACTTCAGTAAAAGCTGGGATTTGAACCAGGTCTCCTTATCATTGTTAATTTATTCCTATTAAGATTAATCAATCAATCAAGAAGCATCCATTAATTTTCTTGTTTCAGGAGCTGGGCTAGATCCTGGGAATACTCAGATCTCAAAGACCTTACATTCTATCTGGAGAAATAACACGTGACTATAGAAATAGATATGAAACAGCCCTCCTCACAGGAAGTGGCAATTAAGGTAAGCCTTAAAGGAAGCCAGAGGATGGTCAAAAGATACCTTGTATAAAGGCATGGAGATGGCAATAGAATGGAATACATTGGCAGCACCAAGTAGGTCAACCTACCATGCTGGAATATAGAATGTGTGAAAGTAAATAATGTAAAATAAGTCTGGAAAGGTGGGCAGGAACTAGATCCCTGAGGGCTTTGAGGGACAAAATAGGATTTGATTTTAGAGAAGATAGGAACTAGTTGGCTTCTTAAGTAGGGAAATGAAATGGCCAACATTATGAAGACTTTATTGAGCATATCATATGCCAAACACATAGGATACAAGGAGAAAGACAAAGAGGAAGAGAGACGGAGAGAGAGAGACAAAAAGAGAGACAGACGGACACATACACACAGAGTCTACCTTCAAGGAAGGAGCTTACATTCAAGTTGGATAGGACCACACATTAAAGGAAGCTAATGGGGAGGGGAAAAGATACTCATATAGGGGCATGGTGGAGAAGGTCTTGAGAGCTAGTAGTAGAGCCCAGAAAAGAACAAAGACATTGTTGACCTGACTAAAATGGAGGTTATGAGGGAAACTAACCAGTCAGATGAAGGAGCAGAATGAATTTCCAGAGTGAGAAAACTAGTATGACTTGACAAAGAAAGTCTAGCGAGTCAGGAACTTGGAGAGGAAATGGTCAGAGTTTACTTTAGGAATATTGTGTTGGCAGGTGTCAGGAGAATGGATTGGAGAGTAGAGACAGAAATTATGGAGTTTAATTAGGCAACTATTTCAATCACCCTGTTTTCCTGGTATACTGCTAACTCTTGGATATCTTTTCACTATACTATGTTGTTGATTACTGTAATGTTCTGAGCATTATCCTCTTTGTGTTTGATCCAGGACTTTGGTAGGAACCAAATATCCACAATCAAAGATAGGGAGCTCCAAGACATTAATCCAGATGTCCTAGTTGAGGCAGCAGCTAGATAGCATGATGGAGAAAGCACTGACCCTGGAGTCCCAAAGTCCTGAGTTCAAATATATCCGATACCTAGTAACTATGTAACACTACACAAGCCCCTTAACCTAGGGTTGTCTCGGTTTCCTCAACTGCATCTACCTCACAGGATTGTTGTAAAGATGGAATGAAATAACATTTGTAAAGCATCTGAATAAGAGTAAGCACTATATACATGCTTCTTTTTCCCAATTATGGGGACTATATAAAGTAACCTTGGCCTTCTACCTGGGTTCTCCTAATTCCAGTTCTCTTTTCCACAGAAGGTACATGTTGAAGATACCTTCTGTCACAATCCACACTATTTCCCTGAACCTGCTAAATTTATTAAGAATTAATAAATCTTTGTGGCCGCCCTTTTTATAGTGGCCAGAAACTGGAAATTGAATGGATGTCCATCAACTGGAGAATGGCTGAATAAATTGTGGTATATGAATGTTATGGAATATTATTGTTCTGTAAGAAATGACCAGCAGGAGGATTTCAGAAAGGCCTGGAGAGACTTACGTGAACTGATGCTGAGTGAAATGAGCAGAACCAGGAGATCATTATATATTTCAACAACAATACTATATGATGATCAATTCTGATGGACGTGGCCATCTTCAACAATGAGATGAACCAAATCAGTTCCAATTGTTCAATAATGAATTGAACCAGCTACACCCAGCAAAAGAACTCTGGGAAATGAGTGTGAACAACTTCATAGCATTTCTCTGTTTTTGTCCGCCTGCATTTTTGATTTCCTTTTCAGGTTAATTTTACCTTATTTCAAAGTCTGATTCTTCTTGTGCAGCAAAATAACTGTATGGATATGTATACATATATTGCATTTAACATATACTTTCACATATTTAACATGTATTGGTCTATCTGCCATTTAGGGAAGGGGGTTGGGGGAAGGAGGGGTAAAGTTGGAATAGAAGGTTTTATAAGAGTCAATGGTGAAAAATTATCCATGCATATATCTTGTAAATAAATATATTAAAATATATTTTAAAAAATATTAAGGCTCCATAGTATTTATAACACTTGAAATGTCTTCCACCTTCTTTTTGCCTTTCCCAATTCTAACTGTCCTGCCAGACCTAGCTAAAGTCCTTCTCCCTCCATTGTGTCTTCCTAAATATTTACATGAAGAGTTCACTTCTTTGAACTCTAAAACCAGTTTAGCACTTAATTCTTTACTTGTTTCTTAGCTATTGACTCCTCTTACTAGACTGGAAGTTACTAGAACATAAGAATATCTTATCTCCTTCTACAGAATCTTGCACATTATTATGGATGCACATTAAAGTATTCATTAAAAGCTGAGCATTTCAGTTATTTTTTGTTTATTCATTAAGTCAGTCTTTTAGCAGATATTAAGTATCTAAAATATGCATTGTGAAACAGACATAAGAACTATAATTTTTATACAAATATATATAATTTAATATATACAATATATATAATTTTTATACAAATAATCCCAAATCTAAATAATTGAAGTAATATTCATGATAAGTAAAGCCAATATAATATTTAAATGACAATTTTACCTAACCTATTTATTCAATGTCATTCCAATTAAATTGCCCAAAAAAATTTACTGTTAGAAAAAATAGCAATAAAGTTAATTTGAAAGAATAAAAGGCCAGGAACTTCAATGAAACCAGGGAGAAAAGTTATGAAGCAAGCACATTCAGCAGTATCAAACTTTAAACTTTTATGAGGTGAGAGCATTGTTGAAATATAAAAAGAATAATTTTGATTATTTTAAAGTAAAATTTTTCTTGTATAAATAAAATCTAAGTAGCCAATAATAAAAGCAATGGAGAAAATTCAGCAGAAAAAACTTTTTTTAGACAATCTCTCAGACACAAAGTAAATTAGGTTAGAATATTACCGTGGTACATGTACAAAAATGTTTGTGGCAGCCCTTTTTTGTAGTGGTAAGAAACTGGAAACTGAATGCCCATTATTTGGAGTTCTATTATTGTTCTATAGTCTTTTGTTCTATTGTTCTATAAGAAACAATTAGCAGGATGACTTCAGAGAGGCCTGGAGAGACTTACATGAAATGTAAGTGAAATGAGCAGGACCAGGAGATCATTATACACAACAACAACAATACTATATGATGATCAATTCTGATGGATGTGGCTCTCTTCAACAATGAGATAATTCAGACCAGTTCTAATGATCTTGTGATGAAGAGAGCCATCTACACCCAAAAAGAGGACTGTGGGAACTTTGTGGATCACTACATAGAATTTTTCACTCTTTTTGTTGTTTGCTTGCATTTTATTTTCTTTCTTATTTTTTCCTTTTTGATTTGATTTTTCTTGTGCAGCAAGATAATTGCACAAATATGTATCCATGTATTGGATTTAACATATATTGTATTACTTGCCATCTAGGGGAGTGGGTGAGAGGAAAAGGGGGGAAATGGAACATAAAGATTTGTAAGGGTTAATGCATATTTTTTTGATTACTGTAGTGTAGGAAATGATGAGCTGGTTGATTTAGAAAAACTTGGAAGAACTTGGACTTGTGAAGGAAGATACTATCCATCTTCAAAGAAACAATGATACAAGGACATAAGTATATATATAGATGTATAAATGTATATGTGTATATATATGAATGTGTTTAGATATCTATGAGTATGTATATATATCCATGTTTAAGTGTAGCCTTCTTTAGAGTGGTTGGGAGAGGAAGAAGGGAAAATAAATTAGAAAACAGGAGAAAAAACTCACAAGAAAAGAAAAGCTGGGCAGTTTTGAAAAGAATGTGTAGTATTTATTATATAGGTTTTCTTGAAGTGAAAAGTTATTATTTTATATTGACTCCTTTCTTGTGGTCTGCTGTATACATAGCAGTTTTTCTTTTCTTTTCTCACTCTAAGTTTAAAATAAAAAAATTACCCAAAAATATGCCTTGGGAATAAGTGTTTAAGAAATATAACTTTCATTGGTGGGCAGCTTTGCAAAACTCACAGCTTAGCAGGGTAGATAAGATCTGGACACAGATAAAGACAATTCATGTTAAAAAAACATCAAGTGCCATCATGGAAGAGAGAATAAAAAACAGCAACATTCTCCTAGTGATACTATATGGCTAAAAATTGTGGGATCATGAAATAGCCAAATATAGGAACAATAAAAATTGCAGCACCCTAAAAAATAAAGGAAAAATCACCACCAGGATTTACACAGACTTAAAATTTGCAAATACTTTATATGTGTTACTTCTTTTGATTCTCACAGCAACTCTGATCTTCATCAGTGAGTCACCTTGTAAATGTTTAATAATTCCTGGATTTCAAATCTATACTGGACAAGGGGAAGGTTCTGTGTGTGTGTGTCTGTCTGTCTCTGTCTGTCTCTGTCTCTCTGCTCTCCCCTTCCTGTCTGGCCACTCCCTAGTCATTTTTGCTGCATTCATGTCATGTCTACTATGTGTAAGTTCTATTCTGAGCTCATTTCTCTTCTCTATCTCTTTTCCCTCTCTCTGAGATTCAGCACTTCTTGATAGAAATTTTTGTACAGATCTATATATCCAAACCTAGTATCTCTTTTGAGCTCCAGTTCCACATCACCAACTTCCCACTGGACATTTCTCAAACTCAACATGTCTCAAACAGACCTCACTATGTCTTTTCCCATGTTCTTCGCTATTTCTGTTGAAGGAACCATTATTCTTTGAGTCACAAGGTTTGCAAACTCTGGCCCATCCTCTCTTATTTTGTTTCTTCCTTATCTCCCTTATCGAATCTAGGGGAAAAGTGTGAATTCTCCCTACAATTTCATATCTATTCCCTTTTTTCCTACTTTCTTGGCCAGCGATGTTGTTCAGGGGTCAAGACAGAAACCAGACAAAAAGCAAAACCAAACCTAAAATCTCCCAAGTGAGTGTCATTTTGGGAAAGTCACTTAGACTTCCCTTGAGATCTGTGCCCCTGACCCTCCTTTAGATGCTCAGAATAAAGGAACCTTTGAAATGCACCTGGATGCCTACCACTTCTTCCAGCTGAGGGGTTTGCTTTGAGATGGGGGACTGGCGAAGCTGTGTGCGTGTGTGTGTGTGTGTGTGTGTGTGTGTGTGTGTGTGTGTGTAGATTTTATAATTTTGACCTTTCATTGAGACCAGCACATGAGTTCCTTGCTGGCAGCCATGTGTATGTGCACCCACACCAGAGGCCAGCTTAGAATGGAGAGGAGGGGGTAAGCCCCTTCCATGGTTCCACTCACAGAATAGAGCAGGGGGAGTGGGATTTAAAAGAGATGCAGCTTCCTTTTCTTCTCCTTTCTCTTGTGCTTGTTCCTTCATACTCCCCTCCCTTTCTTTTTGTATACTCTCAGAGTATTTTGGCAAGGCCATGGCCAAAGGAAACACATCAATATAATATTTTATCTGTGGGACTATTTGACCTGGCAAATCAAATTGGACAGTCAATTCCCAAAATAAGCTTTGATGACCCCAAATTGGAAAAGATGACTTTGATATTTCCCCTCCCCCTCTCCTCATTCATCAAACATCTTGGAGAAAGGTATAGTCTCAACCACAATATACCACAATACCCCATTACATGGGCCCAGCAGCAGGCCCGAGGATGTGCTCTAATCATTTGTGTTGCCTTTGAATGGCCCACAATTGCCTGGAACCTTATCAGCTGCAGCTCCCTTTCAATGTCAGCTCTCTCTCCTCTCTTCTCGAAGCCCCCTTCCCTGTTCCCTCCTCCTTCCTCTCTCCTCCCTCATCTCTCCCACCTTCTCTGCTTTCCTGATACTTGTGGTTCATAGTATCTTTTGAAAGCTGGAACAGACCCCAGAAGCCATCTAGTCTAACTTATTTTATAGTTGAGGTAACAGATGAAATGCTTACAGGTGGTTATTGGAAGATCAAATTTAAATTTGTTTTCCTTGGATCTCATTTGAATTTAATTACCTTTGGTCCTTGCAGAACAAAGAGGCAGCAAGTCACAATGTAGTTTGGTTGTTTCTTGTTTGTTTGTTTTGAGGGGTGTGTATGAGTTTTTGCGTTTTTTTTAGGCCGTCAGGGTTAAGTGACTTGTCCAGGGTCACATTGCTAGTACATGTCTTTCTTTCTTTTTTCTTTTCTTTTTTTTTTTTTTTTTTCTTTTTGCTGAGGCAATTGGGGTTAAGTAACTTGTCCAGGGTCACATAGCTAGGAAGTGTTAAGTGTCTGAGGTCACATTTGAACTCAGGTCCTCCTGAATTCAGGGCTAGTGCTCTATCCACTGCTCCACCTAGCTGCTCCTGCCAGTACATTTCTGAGGTGGGATTTAAACTTAGGTCCTCCTGTGACTATGGATGATCTATTTCACCTAACTGTCTCCATGACATAGGTAACATATAGAAATGCTGATAATTTATGTGGATTTATTTTGTATCTTGCAACTTTGTTAAAGTTGTTAATTGTTTCTAGTAGTTTTTAGTTTATTCTCTAGGATTCTCCAAATATACCATCATATCATCTGCAAAAAGTGATAATTTTGTTTCCTTATTACCTATTCTAATTCCTTTAATTTCTGCTTCTTCCTTTATTGCTAACGCTAACATTTCTACTACAATATTGAACAGTAATGGTGATAGTGGGCAACCTTGTTTCCACCTCTGATCACATTGGGAGTGCTTCCAGTTTATCTCCATTACATATGATGCTTGCTGAGTGGTTTTAGATAGATGCTATTGATCATTTAAAGGAAAATTCCACTTATTCCTATGCTCTCTAATATTTTTAATAGGAATAGGTGTTGGATTTTATCAAAAGCTTTTTCTGCATCTATTGAAATAATCATATGATTTCTATTAGTTTGGTTATTGATGTAATCAATTATGCTAATAGGTTTCCTAATATTGAACCAGTCCTGCATTCCTGGCATAAATCCTAGTTGATCATAGTGTATTATCCCGGTGATAGCTTGCTGTAATCTCTTTGCTATTATTTTAAGATTTTTGTATCAATATTCATTAGGGAAATTAGTGTATAATTTTCTTTCTCTATTTTGACCCTAACTGGTTTAGGTATCAGCACCATATCTGTAGGACTCCTTCTTTTCCTATTTTTCCAAATAGTTTGCATATATTGAAATTAATTGTTCTTTAAATATTTGGTAGAATTCACTTGCAAATCCATCTGGCCCTGGAGAATTTTTTCTTTGAAAGTTGATTAATAGCTTGTTCAATTTCTTTTTCTAAAATGGGACTATTTCCCATTCTTTCCTCTTCTGTTAATCTGAGCAAGCTATATTTTTGTAAGTATTCATTCATTTCACTTAGATTGTGAGGTTTATTGGTATACAGTTGGGCAAAATAGCTCCTAATTATTGCTTTGATTTCCTCTTCACTCTACACTCTTCATTTTTGATGCTAACAATTTGGTTTTCTTTTTTCTTTTTTCTAATATAATTAACTAAAGGTTTATCTATTTTCTTGGTTTTACATAAAACCAATTCTTAGTTTTGTTTATTAGTTCAATAGTTTTCTCACTTTCAATTTTATTAATCTCTCCTTTTATTTTTGGAATTTAAAATTTGGTATTTAATTGGGAATTTTAAATTTATTCTTTTTCTAGATTTTTTAGATGTATGCTCAATCCATTGATCTTCTCTTTATTTTATTCAAGTAAGTATATAGAGATATAAAATTTACTCTAAGAACTGTTGTGATTACATCCCATAAATTTTGGTATGTTGTCTCATTATTGTCATTCTCTTGCATGCAATTATCAATTATTCCTAAAATTTGTTGTTTCACCTACTCATTCTTTAAGGATTAGATTATTTAATTTCCAATTAATTTTTGGTCTATTTTTTCCTGGCTCTTTATTATATGTAATTTTTATTGCATCATGATCTAAAAAAGATGCAGTTACTATTTCTGCCTTCCTGCATTTGATTTTGAAGTTTTTATACCCTAATACATGATCAATTTTTGTGTAGGTTCCATGTACCACTGATAAAAAGGGTATTTTTTTCTGTTCCCATTCAATTTTCATCAAAGGTCTTTCATACCTAATTTTTCTAAAATTCTATTCACTTCCTTAACTTTTCTTGTTAATTTTGTGGTTCAATTTATCTAGTTCTGATAGAGCGAGGTTGAGATTCCTCACTAATATAGTTTTGCTGTCTGTTTCTTCCTGCAACTCCTTTAACTTCTCCTCTAGCAATTTGGATGCTATACTATTTGGTGCATATATGTTTAGTATTGATATTACTTCATTATCTATTGTATGCTTTAGCAAGATATAGTAGTTTCCTTCCTTATATCTTTTAATTAGATCTATTTTTGCGATTTTGAGATCAGGAATATTACCCCTGCTTTTTTTTTTTTTTATTTCATCTGAAACATAATAAATTCTGTTCCAGCCTTCTATCTAGACTCTGTATGTATCTCTCTACTTCAATCTCTGTTTTTAATAAACAAAATACTGTAGGATTCTGATTTTTAATCCACTCTGCTATCCGCTTCTATTTTCTGGGAGAGTTCATCCCATTCATATTCACAATTAAAATTACTAACTCTCTCTTTCCTGCCATCCTATTTTTCCCAAGTTATACTTTTCTCTCTTTTCTCCCTTTCCCTTCTCACCAGTGTTTTGCTTCTGACCACCTCTCTCAATTTACCCTTCCTTTCTCAGCTCCTCCCCTTTTCTTATCCCTTTCCCCTTCTACTTCTATTTTCTCTTCTGTTAGCTCCCCCTTTCTTTTCCCTTTTCCCCTCCTGCTTCCCTATAGGGTGAGACAAGTTTCTTTATCAAATTAAATATGCATGATATTTCCTCTTTGAGACAAATTCGATGAGATTAAGGTTCAAACAATGCTCATCTCTCTCCCTTCTTTCCCTCAACTGTAATAGGTCTTTTTTTGCCTCTTCATGTGATGTAAGTCACTGAATTTTACCTCTCCTTTTCTCTTCTTCTAGCATTGCTTTTTTAAAGGAGCCAGTGCACAAAGGCAAGAAAAGCTTGTGCATCACTAATTTAGCTTTTCTTGTTTCATTGCAGGGGAATTTCTAAGATAACAGAAGAAGGAAAGTCTTTAGAGGTCATCATCTGAATCTTCTATTTTTCAGATATAACAAAGAAGGAAAGTCTTTAGAGGTCATCATCTGAATCTTCTATTTTTCAGATAAAAAAATGAATTCCACAGAAGTAATCTGAAGTCACACAGTTAGTGACAGACCTGAAACTTGAACCCAGCTCTTTTGATTCCAAATCCAATGCCTTTGCCATTATTTCACAGCTTTCTTCCCAAAGTATAAAGGGTGTAACCAGAAGCCAGATTTGATATCATCTTCTGTAGAAAGACTGTGAAGTGAGACGATCTGGTAAGTTGTGGTTCAGTTCAAGTTAAAAGTTCTTCAGAGTAGGGAGCTAATGATGATGATAATGAGCTGTACTGATCTCATAAACTTTAATGAGCATATCTTCCCCACATGCCTTGCTCTTTGGTTATAGTTCTGCAACAGAATATGTCTACTCTCTCTTTCATAAGACAATCCTTTAAACATAGTAAGTCAATCATTCATTAAATCCTGTCCCTGATGTAGGATTTTATCTATACTTCCTTAGCTTTCCCTTTCCTTAATTATAACACAGGTTAGATGACCTCTCAGGTCCCTTTCAAGTCTAGATCTATGATCCTAGTAATGAACAACAAATCAATTAGAGAGAAAAATTAGGAGAGGGAAGGGAAAGGAATGGAATAAGCAATTATTTAACATCTACAATGTGCCAGGCACAGTGCTGAATATTTTTCAAATAGTTTCATTCAAATCAGCAAATATTTATTCAGTTTTGATTATGTGTCAAGGCATTCCACTAGGCACAAAGTTAAAAGTAAAACATCCCCTACTCTCAAGGAACTTATGTTCTATCGAGAAAGATAATATGTACAAATTTAAGCATATCCAGAACAAAATGCAAGATATTTTGTAGGGGAAGTAATAATAGCTGGGAGAATAAGGAAAAATGTCATGTAAGAGGCAGCATTTTAGTTGAGTTCTGAAACAAACTAAGTGATAGTGGGTGACTAGGAAAGGCATTCTCAGCATGTGTGGGTCAGCTTGTACTGCATAGTACAGCAAAAAGGGGAATAATTATATATTAAAACTGAAAAGGTAGGTGAAGGACTTTTCAAAGCCCAACGAAAGACTTTATCTTTTATTCTACAAGTATTAAGAAGGCACTAGAGTTTCCTGAGACAAGTGACATGGTCAGATATTTGAAATCAACAAGTATGTGTCTGCTCATTCTCCCTTCTCTTGCAAACTTTCTTTCCCCCAGTTTCTTAAATCATTTTTCATAAAATGTGATTTCTAGACCCTTTATTGTGCCCCTTGGTGCATGCTCTAATTTATTATCATTCTTTTAAAATTATCACTTTTAGAATGTCTTGAATGGACAAAGATACAAAAGGTTCAACATTCAAAAATTGGTCTCCCTATGGCTTCTCTTGGAGAAAAAGAAAATATGGTTTTAGAATCGGGAAAGACTGCCAGCCCTATAAGTAACAATTAACTTTAGTGGACTTAGCTAGAGTAGAGTAATTTACTTTGAATATTTGAGATCCATATAAGAATATTTCACATTCTTATCTGATATTTCCAACTTGGCTAAACATTCGAACTAGACTTTTTTTTTAAATAGTATTTTATTTTTCCAAATTCATGCAAAGATAGTTTTCAACATTTACCTTTGCAAAACCTTGTGTTCAAATTTTTTCCCCTCTTTCTCCCTCCCCTCCATCCCCAAGACAGGAAACAATCCACTATAGGTTAAACATGTACAATTCTTCTAAACATATTTCTATCTTCATCATGCTGGACAACAAATTCAACATGTTTGTGCAGCAAACAGATCAAAAGGGGAAAAACAAAAAAAGAAAGAAAAAGACAAGCAAACAACAACAACAAAAACAGGTGAAAATACTGTGCTTTGATGCACATTCCATCTCCATAATTCTCTCTTTGGGTGTGGATGGCACTTTCCATCACAAGTCTATTGGAATTGCCTTGAATCACCTCATTGTTAAAAAGATGGGATATCCACTACATAGAACTCCCAATCCCTCTATTTTTGCCCGCCTGCATTTTGGATTTCCTTCACAGGCTAATTGTATACTATTTCAAAGTCCGATTCTTTTTGTACAGCAAAAAAATAACTGTTTGGACATGTATACATATATTGTATTTAATTTATACTTTAACATATTGAACATGTCATTGGTTAACCTGCCATCTGGGGGGGGAGGAGGGGAAAAATTGGAACAAAAGGTTTAGCAATTGTCAATGCTGTAAAATTGCCCATGCATATATCTGGTAAATGAGGACTATGGTTAAAAAAAAAGTATGCTTCAATCTGTAGTCAGACACAATAAATTATTTCACTGGTAAAAAAAAAATAATAATTAAAAAGAAAAAAAAAAGATGGGATACCTGACTTCTAAAGAGCCTTCCAATTCTAGGAGTTAGGTATGAGACTGGAATGTTGAGGGATCTTGGGTAGTCATTTAATTTCTCTGAGTCTCAATTTCTTAATCTATGCATTGTCTAATGATGATTACATTATCTAAGCCTCACAGAGCTTTTATAAGGATGGAGTCAACTTTTCAGAATCAGTAAAGATATTAAACAAATGTTATCTTCCTTTTTCCCATGAGTTAGGGTACCCATGAGCCTCTGTTGGAATTGGGCACTAAACAAATGGCTTGTGCTCTCCTGAACCTTGTAACCTATAACTCTCAACTAACCCATTAGTTGAAAAAGTATTTACACTGTCTAGATAAGGATGCTTTGTGGAATTAGGAAGTGAATGTGGGAATCAGGTTGTTATATGGTGTGATAGTCTCTTTGAGAGCCATTTCCCTCTACCAGATTTGGAGTCCAAGAATATGAGTTCAAACTCTGACTCTATTATTTGTTTCCTATGTGATTCTTAAATTCTCTGGGCTACATAGGGCCTTTACTGTCAAGACATCAAAAGTGTCTTTCAATTCTAAATCTGTGATCAGACAGGTTGCCAGTATTTACTTGCACCATTGAAAGGACTTCCTCACCAGATTTCTTGTTTTGGGCCTTATCTCCCCTCTCTCCCTAAGACAGCAAGTAATCTGATATAAATTATACATGTACAATCATTTTAAATCTATTTCCATATTAATCACATTGTGAAAGAAAAATCAGGACAAAATGGAAAAAGTACAAAAAAGAAAAAAACCAACAAAAAGGTGAAAATAGTATGCTTCAGTCCATATTTAATCTTCATAATTCTCTCTCTGGATGTGGATGTCACTCTCCCTCCCAAATCAGTTGGAATTGATTTGAATCACCCTAACTGTTAAAAAGAGCCATGTCCATCAGAATCGATCATTGTATAATCTTGTTGTTGCTGAGTACAATATGCTCATTTCTACTCATATGAACATTAGTTCATGTAAGTTTCTCCAGCCTTTCTGAAATCATCCTGTTGAACATTTCTTACAGAACAATAATATTCCATAATATTCATAAACCACAATGTATTCAGCCATTCTCCAATTGATGGGCTTCCACTCAGTTTCCAGTTTCTGGCCACTACAAAAAGGGCTGCCAAAAACATTTTTGCACATGTAGGTCCCTTTCCCTTTTTTACGATCTCTTTGGGACACAGACCCAGAAGAGACACTGGGTGTACACAGTCTGATAGCCCTTTGGACATAGAAGAAGTCTGGTCTTATAGTTTCCTGGGTGAAATCTGAACGCAGGTCTTCCTTCTGACTCCAAGCTCAGCAATCATATCTGCTTTGTTACACTGCTTATCACTAAGGAAAATAGTAGATCATGATGCAAAGAAATGTACTATGATATATTTTTCTCAGCAATAAATAGTTATAAGACAACTCTGAAGGAGTTATGATAAAAAATGGTATCCATATCCAAAGAAAGAATAGATTTTTTGGAGGGTTTTGGTTATGTTTTCTTTTACATCGATATTATGGAAATGTTTTGCATGACTACACATGTTTAACCTATATCAAATTGTTTGCATTCTTAATGAGGAAGGGTGAAGATGTAGGGAGAGTAAAAGGGAGAGAATCTGGAACTCAGAGTTTTAAAATTGAATGTTAAAATTTGTTTTAATTTGTGATTAGGGAAAAATACTAAATTTTTAAAAAATGCTCACATTTTGTTGTCCTAATATAATTACAAAAGAAACTCTCAATAAATCTGAAATATTCACTACGTTAAGATTGTGATGAATGTTTTTACACCTCAAAGTAGCATTAAAAAAGTTACTTATTTTTAGTGCTATTTTACAGATAAGGAAACTGAGGCTCAGAATTAAAATGACATTATATAGTACTAAATGTTGAGTTGGAATTCAAAAACACTTCTGATGCCAAGTTTAGGTCTTCCTTCCATCCCACCCCCTATGTCAATTGTCTCCTTAAGCATGGTTTTTCTGATTTCCTTAAATTTCCAGCTTTCAGTCCTTAAAGCCAGTACGTACTTTCTTTTATTGATTATCTCCCATTTATCTTATACATACATTTTATTTTTATATAGTTTGCATGTATATAGATTTCCCTATTAGAGTGGCAGAGCCTTAAGAGCTTAGGCTGCTTTGTTTTTCTTTCTTTTTAAGCACATATTTGGTGCTTAATAAATTGTTGAATGACTACTTTAAAAGTTGAGTGACAACAATCTCATGTTCACCATTCTATCATCTCATCAAATTTACAATTTGCTAGGTGGTTGGTTGAGGCATTCAATTGTGCAATCTAGGAAAATGCAGACTTGTTTTACGCTACTCCTTAATAACGTAAATTCATTAGCTTTTCTGCCCCTCAAAAGTCCACAAATAAACTCCCAAGCATTTCAACTGAACTTGAATAATTTAAAGTTTGATTTTATCCAGAGTAGAGATATCAAACACCACTATGAAGTCCAAACCATATTAAAATATATCTGGGAAATGTTTAATAAACAAAAATATAGTACAGTATAGATAATGTTAACTTCTAATTTTCTAAGTCAATATTGACTGAATCCAAGGATCATTTCTATCTGAGTTAGAAACCACTGACCCACGGGAGAGAGAAACATGATACCAAATGGATGTCTATAGAGCAGCAAATGGAAAAATTTCCTCTGGCATGAAATTCCCACATGGAAGAGTGAATTGAACCCATTACTAAGGAAGCTCAATCCAAACTTCTTGAAGTACAGAAAACAGACCTCCATCCAAGAAAGAGCCAAAGAATCATACCCCTCAGCTATATCACAGAATATAAAATAAACTATGGAATGTTAAGAGATGGAAGGATCATAGAACACCGACTCTGAACATTAAATTAGATAGGGATCTTGGTGGCCATCTAGCACAGACCTGATTTTATAGGTGAGGAAAATGAGTGACGTCCACAGAGGTGAATAAGGTAATAGGTGGAGACAGAGGTAAAGAATCTTTATCAAGGTCACAGAATAGATTAATGATAGAGCCAACACTACAATCCAGGTCTTCTGACTGTCTATTGCTCTTAACATGGGTTTTCTCTTGCCCCTTCCCTACCTATTGTCCCACTTTTCTTCAAAGCAGTGTATTTTCTAAAATTACATCACAGTATTTTCTAAAATAACATCTAAACTTAACATCACAGATGTAGGTCAGGTCAAAGTACAATTATACTATTACCTTCCAGGCCCCATTATGCACTGTTGCACTGTGGTCCAGTGATAGGCCATATACAGATTCCTGCAGTTCTCCTGAGCTAATGGGAATTTGACCAACTAAGATCATGGAAGGTGGAGCAGTAAGAGGGGAAACGATAATCACTGGGTTAGAGACAAAAGAAACAAGAAAAAAAATTTTTTTAAAGGGTCACTTTTCAGGATAGAAAAGGATTTCCTTAATAAAAAAGATGATAATGAAATGGCATAGCATTTATGCAAGATAGATCCCTTCTGAACCCACATTGTGCAAAAATGTTCATGGCAGTCCTTTTTATAGTGGCAAGAAACTGGAAACTGAATGGATGCTCATCAATTGGGGAATCACTGAATAAGTTACAGCATATGAATGTTATGGGATATTATTATTCTATAAAAAGTGATCAACAGGATGATTTCAGACAGGCCTGGAGAGACTTACATGAACTGATGCTAAGTGAAATGAGCAGAACCAGGAGATAATTATACATGGCAACAAGATTATATAATGGTAAATTCTGATGGACATGGCTCTTTCCAACAATGAGATGATTGAGGCCAGTTCCAATAATCTTGTGATGAAGAGAGCTAAAACAACCAGAGAGAAGATTGTGGGGACTGAATGTGGATCATAACATAGCATTTTCACTCTTTTTTGTTGCTGTTTGCTTGCATTTTGTTTTCTTTCTCATTTTTTTTCCTTTCTGATCTGATTTTTCTTGTGGAAGCAAGATGATTGTATAAATATGTATACATATATTGGATTTAATATATTTTTAAACATGTTTAACATATAGTGGATTATTTGCCATCTAGGGGAAGGGGGGAAGGAGGGGAAAATTTGGAACACAAGATTTTGCAAGGGTCAATGTTGAAAAATTATCCAAACATATGTTTTGAAAATAAAAAGCTTTAATTAAAAAGAAAAAACTGAAGCTTAAAAAAAATAGACCCCTTCTACTTATCACTCACACAAAGACATACTCTATATTTTGGTTGTCATGCAGTAGGTAATTTGAAAAGAACATTTTTATAAGAACAAAACTCTGAGACAATTTTTTAGTCATGAAAAGATGTTCTAAATCACTATTGATTAGAGAAATGCAAATTAAGACAACTCCAAGGTACCACTACACACCTGTCCTCAGATTGTCTAAGATGACAGGAAAAGATAATGATAAGTGTTGGAGATGTGGGAAAACTGGGTCATTAATATATTGTTGGTGGAATTGTGAACTTATCCAACCATTCTGGAAAGTAATTTAGAACTATGCCAAAATGGACTATCAAACTGCACCTTTGATTCAACAATGTCTCTACTTGATCTGTATCCCAAAGAAATCATGAAAAAGGGAAAAGAACCTCAAAATGTTTGCAGCAGCCCTTTTTGTGGTGGCAAGGAATTGGAAACTGAATGGATGCTCATCAATTGGAGAATGGTTGGGTAAATTATGGTATATGAATGTTATGGAATATTATTATTCTATAAGAAATGAGCAGCAGGATGATTTCAGAGAGGCCTGGAGAGATTTACATGAACTGATACCAAGTAAAGTGGGCAGAATCAAGAGAACATTGTATACAGCAACAACAATATATGATGATAAACTGTTATGGATACTAAGGTGATTCAGGCCAATTCCAATAGACTATGATGGAGAGATCCATCTGTATCCAGAAAGAGGACTATGGGAACTGAATGTGGATTACAACATAGTATTTTCATCTTTTTTTTTTTTTAATTTCCTTGCTTTTTTTTTTTTTTAATCTGATTTTTCTTGTGCAGCATATTATGGAAGTATATTTAGAAGAATCACACATGTTTAACTTATATTGGATTACTTGCTATCTAGGGTGGGGAGAAGGGAAAAAAATTTAGAACACAAGATTTTGCAAGGGTGAATGGTGAAAACTATTTGAAAACAAAAAGCTATTATTAAAAAAAAGAAGAATAAAGTACTAGAAACCAATATTATTTCACCTTTCCCATTTGGATCTCTGAGTTGTTCTTCCATCTGATCTTTCCAAATGGCTGACTTGGAATTCTTGAGAGGATAAAGACATAGAGCTGTTGGGGGCAAAAGGAATGAGGAACTCTTGTTAAATACTTACTTCAGTGGAGGTATTCTATAAATATGGTTACTCCCTTTACTGAAGTATAATGAAACACTTTCAGATCTTAGTAGCTTTTTGATTTATTGGGACCAAACCTTTGGTGATGAGCCTTCAGCCTTTAGCTTAACTCATCACCACCCCCCCCCCATTATCCTTCTTGTCACTTTGTTTGCTGCTACTGCATTTTTGGGGAAATAAGTTTATTTTTTAATACTTATATACAAAAAGCAACTATTTTATACCTGCTTGCAGTTAGTCAGGAAGCTATTAAGCATAAACGAATAAGATCCTGTAACCAGGACCATTTCTGGTGGAATTAAATATCTTGAAAAGATGGGAACAATATTAATACTTATATACATAAAGTAACACATACACTCTTATCATTCTCTCATTTGATCCTCACAATCTTGAGGCTGATAAGCAAGTTCGAGGCTTAGTGTCAGAGGCTGAATAGGAACTTAGGTGTTCCCGACTCCAAATCTAGCGCACTAGCCCTGAGATGCCAGCTACACAGTCTGTCTCCAGTCCTATAGCTTTGCAACCCTGGTAGGGCCTGCCCAAACTTATCCTCAGACACAGCCTCAGAGAACTCAGACTCACCACCATCTTACTAAAGGGTTGAGCAGTGATTCTCTGCAGAAATACAGAGGAAAACAAAGATTCCTCTATATCCTCCCTCTGGGCATAAAAGCCCAGAATTAAAAATCTCAGAGGTCAAGAAGCCAAATGTTTGTGAATAGTGTTGAAACCTGGCAGAAAGCCTATGCTAAGAGCCGAGTTTAATTTAGGCTCAGATCTTATTTCCTCCACCCAAATAAGAATATTCAGCCTAGCACCCCCTTTCTCAGCATATCCCCTGTGCCCCACTTCTTTCCCCAGATTTCCATCTCAGGTAGTCTTCTTGTCCATTAATTGGTAAGATCTAACTGGGACCATCTGTGTTAGCCTGTCTGTAATTTCCCAGCAGATATCAGGGCATTATTGAGTGGGTCTATGGCACAGAAGTACTGCCCCAAACAGGAAGAGGCAGATGTCAATACCCTTTGGTGCTGAAATGTCTTAATAGACCAAGTTGCCCAGAGCTACCCCAGGATTAGCTGGACAGATCGTAGTAGAGTTCTGACAAAAGGCGATGCACTGGAGAAGTAAATGGCAAACCAGTGCAGTATTTTTGTCAAGAAAACCCCGTGGACACTGCTCCCATTATGGAGTCTGACCCCATCAGCTAGTAATCTATAGCCCCATTTTCCTTCCCATTCCAAAAAGAAAGGACAAAGATGGGGGACATAGCTCACAAGTTGTACAGACCACAGCCGCAGGAAGAATAATGCATACCATAACCTGAGAAGCCTGTGGGTGCGGACAGGGACCAAGAAAGACAAGGAGTAAGGTAGAAAGCGAGTAGAAAGGACTTCTCAGGAACATGTGGCCTCAAATGTCTGTGAGGGTCTCTGGGACTGCCAATGCAACTTCATCCTCAGAAGCCTCTGAGAATGGGGACCAAGTTTCAAACACAGGTCAGAGAAGCCCCCACCCCCACAGACACAAAGTCCTTAGTGATGACCATGCAGCTTTCTTAATGGAAAACAATCGCTGAAGTTGGTGCATTTCAAGCACTTTAGCCTTCTAAGACACCAGACTGCTGATGAAAAAACCCATATTCTGTGGGCGCCATCTTAATGAGAGGCCAAATTTCATATGCTTGCAAACTTTTCCCCCTCCTCCCTCCACCCCACCCTACCCCACCCCCTCAATAAAAGGTTGCATCAGAAGGAGATATTTCCATAATTTATAGTATGGGCATTTCACTGGGGAAAAGCGCTAATCTGTACTTACAGATACATTTAAGAAAATGCATCCTCCCACAATCCTGTGCCATTTATGACTCTTGGCACAAGCCGCAATACTCAGTCTTCAATTAAGGGACACCTTAGGGTTCATTATCACACAATTGCTCCCTGTGAACCATGCCAAATGCTGTTTTGGCACAGAGCTTGGAAGATGAATTAGAAGGAAGTCTTCTCTGTAATGCCCTCTCCCCAATTCCCATTCCCATCATCAGCGTTTATGCCCTCCTCTTGTTCACCCCCTCCCTTCTTTTTTTCCAAGTGGCTTTTACTATTCAATCTCTCAACGTCAAACTCGATTCTCTAGAGGTGTATTTAAAGATGCCATATCCCCATTTTTTCTTCCGGCTTTCAATATGCCTCAAAATTGCTGCAGATGGGATTCTCTCTACACCCCTTTCTGACCTATCTGGGCCACAGATGCCTTTTTTTTTTCGGGGAGGGGGAGAGAAGGAAAAGTCTGGGGCCCAGAAAAGAAAACAGAGGAGTTGTAAATAATTATGATAGGAGAGTTCTATTCAGGAGCTGATCAAGGAGCATCTAATGTAGATCAAGAAGATTCCTATGTAAAAACAAAGAGGGTGGCAGCATACTCAAATATTAAGTATAAAAACCTGCCTTCTACATCACTGCTGATTATAGGAAGAAGAAAAGCAGGTGGTTAAAAAAATAAAAGGCAGACGTATTTATTCTTTCACTATACTGTTCTACTCTCTTGATTCAGAGGGCATTTGGCCTCTAGCTGCAATTATATATTTCATCACTTGAATAGAATCATTCACAAGGAAGATTCCATCAAAGTAGTCTTTGAGACCTGTTTCCAGCCCTAAGCAGTGATCAGTATGTTATATGTGTAGCACCACCTCCAGCTGGAAACATTGCCCAAATCCGTCACTTCTGAGAACAAGAACGGCAGCACTCACAAGGCCTAGAACTACAGAAATTCAGATTATAATTTTATACACAATCCCATGATTATATATAAAATGATACATTATACACAATCATAATGATGTATGGATCGCTTAGTGGAAAATGTGGAGCAGACTACATAGGCTTTGCTGACTTAGTTACAGGAAAGTGTGTTTATACATCTGAGGATTGGATCAAAACCCCTTGATATTACTCCCATAAATTAATCTTCAAGACCCACTTACAATGACAGCGTCTTTCCATATGAGGAAACTCTAGTTATTAACTTCTCAGTGTCATGCCATTTCAAGAGATGCTTAGATGTGACAGGTAAGAGGGGTTGATTGTAATTAAGGCTCTGAAGTCAATAACATCAAATTATACAAAGCCATTAAAATGAAATTAGTTTAACGAAGTAGATATAAGTCTATGTAGTGTAGCAACTAAGTTGGAGATAATGCAATGTGAATCAGTTGTCTAAAAGCAGGCAAGCATTTCTGACCTTTTTTCCATTTGGAGTGGCAACGGGAAGGGGAGGTACCAAGAAAATGCAAAATAAAACAGACTAAAAACACTTCACCCACAAGAAGCCTTGTGGAAATTTTATTATATAGAGTGTAAAATGCAACTGTCAGTCAAATAAAAAGAACATTTTGTTTTAAACACCATGCTCAACATTATTTAATTGCATTTTTTATAGTTAGACATTTCAAGCATTATAGGGAAATAAAAGGAAAGAGAAAAAACAAACAGTAAATTCAGTACATTTCAAAACGGAATGTCCCTCAGGTCAATTAAAAATGCAAGAAAAAATAGTTTCAGTTCCGTTTTTTCTTTTAAAAATACAGTTATCTGTACAAGAAAACACTAAACATAAGAAATCATATTATCCTTTTTATTAAATCAAAATTATTTAGCGCATACTGTGGTTAATACTAGAATCATTTATTTTTCTAAGTAATTTGACAAATATTAGATATGAAAATATTTGAAAGAAAAATGAAAAAAAGCAAAAAACACCTTGGAATTAAAAAATAGTTACTACCTTATATATGGTTTTAATGTTCCACAGTGTTTGTTAAAGTTACTAGTAGCTGATTTATTTTTAATATTAAAAATAACAGTATTTATATTTCTGAGAGTTTAGAGGAAAGTTTTTAAAATTTTTTAAAATAAGCTTGGAGGTCTTAGATACACAAATGCAACCCAAAATGGACATGTGAAAAAAAGTATTGCTAAAAAAAATTACATGTTTTTATATTACCCCTTTAGACTCTAGAAATTATACAAACCCTACAAAATGCCCCCCTCCCCTAACCTGTCCGACAGTTAACTGTCTCAATACAGAATTCACATAATTAATTACAATACATAATGTAGTATTTTAAAAAAAATGCAATAAAATCAGACAGCCAAAATAAAAGAAATTAGAAGTAAAACATTTAATAATGCATTTACATATTTAAGAATATTTAAATACTGTTTAAAAATTTTTTTTAGGATTTGTTACATAACACCTAAGACTTCCAAGCCACTTTGTTGCAACAGAAAAGATCAAAAAGAAAAAAGAGAAACACGCCAAGAAAAAAACAAAAACAAAACAACCCCCCCCCCAAAAAATTCCCATGTTTGAAATGTCACTACTCTGGGGTACATTTTGGTGCCTAGAATTTGCAGGCACTTCCAAAAAGAACCCCAAAGTTTACAAATTTGGAAGTAACAATAAAACAAAAAATACCCCCCAAAAAAACAAAATCAAAAGATTACCAGCATTTTCATGAAGTTTAGTATATTACTAATTTTTCCTGATTCTTAGAAAAGTTCAGTATAGATTATTCTACAACTAGTGTTTCACAAAAACGAACAAAAAATCTTCATCAAAAGGCTGCAAATCTAGAAACCTCTGTTACAAAAAGGTTTTCTTTCACAATGATTTCAAGGGGAAAAAAACTGCCATAAGGACATTGTTCTACTGCTCCTGCAGAGGGGAAAAAAAAAAGAAAAGTTATTTCTTGGTAGATTTTTTAAAGTATGTACTTCTGAAACAGTTCTCCCCAGGGTGGGTGACAGGTCATACTTTTTCTCCCTCAGGCACTGTAATCAGGCATCCAAATAGACAACAGAGCCAATGTACAAAGAACTATCTCCTCCCCCCCTCCATGAGACTGATGTTATAGGGTATGGTAAGAAAAAACCTTTTTTAGGAGGGATGTTACAGACTTTTTCTTCCAAACGGAGAAATAGAATAGGGAGAGAGAATAGCACTTCCTAGTCTATGACCATTCTGTTAGCTTTTGGAAAGCTCAGCTACCTATTCCTGCTGAGTCCTCTAAGGCAGCTCTGAGGATGTCCTCCTTGCAGCCTGCTAGGGTTAACCATTATTCAAGTCATTGGACATTAGGTCTGCATTGCTAACAAGAAAACCTATGGATATTTTTCCTTTAGTTGCTTAATAATTTGGCCTCAATACCTATCAAATGGCTAATTGTTAAACTTTAGGAGGCCGATTTCTTGTTCATAGTTTTAGGCTGGGAATATACAAGGCTGAGAAAATCTGGCTCTATATCCTTCATCCCTGCCTTCCAAGGAATAGCCAATACTTCACACCCTTTTTTACATAATATGGGAAGTGCCTCATGGAGCTGAAACAAAAGACAAGGCTAGATAATCGTCGTTGTTAGGCATCTTTCTAAGTCAAGTGACAGCAATTTCAATAACCTGCTCCCCTATATCAGAACACATCATAGAGTGGCAACTTGCTCAGAATGGCAACACTCCCCATGTGAAGGTGCCTTAGAAAGCCTACTTGCTTTTTGGATTATATTTTATACAAATGACAAATTGATGGCAATTTACAGGAGTTGCACCACTAGGTTATAAAATTAACTCCAGCTATCCTTGGCCCCAAAGATTCATTGGATAGAAAAAGCAAGAAAGCAGGAGTTCTAAACAGGAATAGCTAATAGAACTTCTACCTAGCTACTTTAAATATCCCAACTAATATTTGCTTTTTTGCTTGTGTCCAACTTTTACAAAGATGCAAATATTAGACATATATGTTAAAGGATGGAGGAACAACAGGGAACGATGGAGACGGTGGCTGGCTAAAGTCAAGAGCTGCAATGGGATGGCATACCAGTGTTCAATTCAGGCACTAAAATATTCTTAGATGGGGGAGGATGGAACAGGACAGAGGTACATGCTGCTGTGTTCAGGGAAATACAGACCTGGCTGTGGGCCTGAGCTTGCCCTAATGTTTGCCCATAGTAAGCAGCTTGCTGTCTGTAATACTCCGCCCAGGCCATTGTGTAGTCCGGTGGGGAACTTGCCTGAGAAGCTGCATTGGCGGCATGGCCTGATTGACAGAAGAGGAAAACAGATTATCCAAAGGCACTTTTACCAATACATTCAAAGTCAAGCCATATTAACTGTAAAACAGTGCTCAAACCTATATTTCCCTTCCTAAAGTGTTGGTAGACTTCAGGAAATATAGCTTACATTGCCTGATTATTTCAGTTTTCAAGAGGTTCATGGTTATAAGTATCTGAGTATAGCTGGTCTGCTGATAGGTGCAAATTACAAACACTTAAACAAAAAATTCCACTATTGCCACTGCTGACTCACTACAGAACCATTCTTAATAAAAACATCATTTCAGCTTCCCCCCTCAGTAACCCTCTTTCCTTTTCACACCTAGGAAATTCTCAATGACAGGGAAAGAAGTATCATTTCCCTTCATAGAAAACTCAAGTCCTAAATCCTTTAATTTACTCAACCTTACCAACCTTCAACCTGAGCTCTCATGACTATCGTGTTGTGAATCAAGATTTCAAACTAAATGAGATCTCAATTCAGATTACAGAATATTTAATTCACATAACTCAACCATTTAAGAAAATATACCAATTTTAGCTCTGACTTGAATTGAGGTGTTTTTAATATTGATTTGGCTTGTGGTTCAGTTATATGGATTAAGCAGAAAGACAACCCATTACTACACATCTACTTCTACATTCTGTCTCTTACCTAGTCTACTACTGCTCAATGAGAATCAGCACAGAAAAGGGATAATATAATGTGCATTTCTAAACCAGCTGAGATGCAACTGACTGGTTATAGCTCTGTTTTGGCAAAAGGAAAAGAAAAATGGGGAAATAAAGTTGAGATACTAGCATGAAATTCCTGAGGGAAAAGGGCAAGGAAAAGAAGATGCTCTGTCCACAATCAATTAAAGTTGTGCTCAGGGGAGACAAAAAGACACTTTGTCATTGGTCATCTGCTTTTGAAGAAAGCCACTCACTCTGTTTTTTGTAATAGTCCTCCCATGCCTTGCTGTAACCAGGCTGGCTGTTCTGCTGCTGGCTCTGCTGGCCTGTTTGAAGAGGACAAAAACAATCAGGCCAGTGAGGAAAGGAGGGTTTTTTCCTTCCCTGCCCAGCTACCACCCAAAACTTCTTGGTGTATTTTTTATCCATACCACCAACAAGCCTGTGGGATACACATCTCACAATGATGCTTTGGGAGCTTTAGTTTTTTTTGGAAGAAAGAAGCAAGAGACTTAGCTGGAAAAGGATGGAAGACAGGACAAAAGAGGAAAAGAGCAAAATGTGAACCTCCACCCAAGAAATACACTACCAATTTTGGCCCCTGGTTGTGTGGGGAAGGGGTGCAAAGAGGGTCTCTCCTCTAGGTTAGTCATGAAACACAGTAGCTCAGTTAGTGGGGAGGAGGTGGCCTCTAAGTCAGAAAGAAACAGGGTAGGCCTTTAAGAGAGCAAAGAAGCTTTCTAATGAAATGGGCCAGGGAAGGGGCTTCAGAGACACTGCTGTGGACTACTTAAGGTGACTTGGCATTCAATATCTTAAACAAGAAGAGTATATAATAGACAGAAGGCTAAGAGAAACACTAAAGGCAAAGTTGGTTTTGCTTACAGAATCAACTGAACTTCAAACAGACAAGGAGCAAAAAAATATCATCACTTTATATGACCTTTCTTTTCTAGTTGAAAACAAAAGGCTAGGTACAGTCGAACAAACAGACTTGTAAACATTCAATTAAACTGAGTATAGGAAATTAAAGAAAATCTAAGAAAGAAAGGAAGCTCAATCTTAACCTCATTTCACTGAACTTCCCAAGACACTAATTATTATGGAATCAGTTTGCAAAGTCTATAAGTCTAGCCAGAGACAATATATGCATCAAATTCCTAATCTATTCCAAATTTCTTTTTTGGGAAAGGAGATGGAAGGCTAGAGACAAGGGAAAGTGGACAGGGGGGAAATTAAGTTAATTGTAACTCTTTACTCCCTTCTCTCCCACCTCAAGATGTCCTAGAGTGCAATATAAGCTGCAAAAGGATTTGAATCAGTAAGGATTGGAAAGTGGGGGAAAGATTGTTAAACATAATACATTGCAAGTATAAAGTGGGTGGAGGGAACAGAGCAGTAGCATCCTGTCCTAAGAAATGAAAGAAGGTTAAAAGATTTGACCAAAGCCATAAGTCAGGACCTTTCTTTCTGCTGAGGTCAGGGCTGCCTTGAGTGTCCACCTGCTAATACCAACAAAGGAAAGGACCCCCAAATGCCTTTTATTTTATCGGAATTAAGAGTCCAAAGTAGGCTGAAAGGACACATCCGTAATACATTTCAGTGAAATGTTTTTCTAATAATTAATTTATTTAAGATTGAAGACAGATTTAAGGAGGATAGAGTTATTATGTTCAAATGCATGCAGGATTAAGAGTGAGGGTCAGGAATAGAGAGTCTTCCTTCTCTCCACTCCCATCATTAGAAGGGAAAGGCCAAGGGGAAGAGAGTGAAGAAAAGGTTGAGAAGACAATTTTTAATAGGTATTTTATGTAGACAATGGAATGATCTGGTTCTCTAAAGGGGACTAAGAAGTTGGATGGCAGGCAGAAATACATTACTGGATAAATAAGATAGTGGAATCAATATTCCCTTTCCTTCCACCCTATCACAGCCCCTCTCCTCCATACCTCCAGTAAGATTTCCTTTAAAAATTTAAAAAAACAAAAAACAAAAACATTTAAGATGTAGAAAATAAGATTTTTCAGTTGTAGGTATCTATGTAGTTTCTGTGTAGTAATCCTCCCAGGCCTTGGAGGGAAGGAGGAGAGATCAGGGAACCACTCTGACCTTTAGTCAGAGCAAGTAGTACAGTTAAGTCTGCTTTAATAACTGCACTGTTTGTTTGGCAGATGGGGAAATTCATTCAGAAGAGTTGCACATAAACATGTCATATAGAAACACAAACCTATATTGGATTGTTTGCTGTCTAGGGGAGGAGAAAAATTTGGAACATAGGATTTTGCAGGGGTAAATGTTGAAAATTATCTGCATGTATTTTGAAAATAAAAAGCATTAAAAAAACAAAACAGAAAAACTACCACCTGACCTTTCAGTGGCTAACACAAAGCTCTCAACTACATTTTTATTTCTCTCAATCTTCTAAGGGGGAGAAAATCAGAACTGATTTGTATTCAGTCTAAAACACATCTACTTTTCTGATTGTACTCAGCATTTGTCTTCACCATGGCACAGAATGGGAAATATTCAGTTGGGTTCTTTCTTGACACTAGTTAACCCAAAGATTATTCTTTGCTAGTCAAGTTACAGTCATTCAAAAAAGGTCTAACTTTCTGGTATTTTAAGAAGGATTTCCCATCATCACAGGTATGTAAGAAAAGCAACATCTGATTGAGCAATGAACCAATCAAACTAACAGAATTATAACCTTAAAAATGGAAGGGGTCTGTAAGATTTAAGAGGTTCAGAGCTTCGAGAAGTAAGGTTAGTGAAGAAATAAGGAGAGTGAAGAAATCAACACTAGAATCTAGGACTTGACTTCTAGTCCTGTCATCTCACATCTACTAGAATATTTATTTGTGAAATAACTATAGAATCAGGACTCCTTTATTTCCAATGTGCAGAACCCACTTCACTTGGCACAAGAACACTTAATAGAACATAAAAGTATGCTACAAGTCATAAAATCTACAGAATTAAAATGAATCCTTCCCAAACAAAAACATGCTGGATTTTTCAATATGTCAAAGAAACTTTGGTTTTTAACAAGGATGATTAAATGGGAAAAGTCTCTGGAAATAACTGAAAAGAATTAACAACTTATTTTAAACACCAATAAAACACAAGGGTTAGAACAGCTAACGCTAGTTTCTGGTTTGGGAACTCGTATGACTCTGAGCTGACAACGTGAGGAATTTTAAGTCTAAATAGTCATTTTAGTTTCCAGACACTAAGAAAGAATTTCTAAAAGGGCCTTTTTAGCCACAACCAATTAAGGAAGCAACAAGGGGAAGGAATATAGACTAAAAGCCTTGGGCAAGCTTTCCAAGCTTTCTCAAAAAGGAGTTACACAAATCTCTACCAAAGAAATCAGAATCCTCCCCTTGTAACTTAAGGAAAATTAAACATCTGCTTAATGATTATCATTTTCTGTAATGTCCCCCCCCCAAAAAAAAAAAGCTATACCACATTTGTAATAGAAGGATGAATAGAATTCATTGATAATGAGATAAGTACTGTCATCTAGACCAAAGAGAAAGACATCCAAGAAGACTAATCACAAAGAGTTAGTGATGTTGGGGTGTTATATATTTCTTCAGTCTTTTTATTATGAGACCTGGCTAAATAGCAACAGTGTAAGAGTAGTTTGGTCCAAAGGAAGCTCTTGTGAAATGGGATATTTATGACCCATTCATGAGGGACAAATGCCTGGTGACTTAAACAAAATGAAACCAAGTCAAAAAACCTGGAAAATGACTGCAGAACATAGGAGAGGCTTCAGTTCAATTCCCACCCCAGAGAGCAGCATCAAGAGATATGCTGATTCTTCTTTTCTAAGCCCTCTCATCTTCTTCTTCACAACTCTTATCACATTACTTATCTGCAGACTGTAGTCAACCACAAGGAAGGGCAATGGGCCCTTGTGTGATCTGATAGAGGGAGCAATTGGGCCCTTATTGTTCCCCAGTTTTTGGAAACAGTAGTCAATTAACATCTTGGAATAGAAGAGGCAGAAGATGAAGAAAGCATCAGAATTGTGGAGGTCTATGTAGCTAGTCTGTAGTCATATACTCACATAAGGTATGCATTAATGAAGAATGCAGAAGGTCTAAGCTGTTTTTTTATATCAATCACCTTTGATTGGCTATGTCTACATTTTATAGGAAGGCTTCACTACCTTTTAGACTCTTGAGAGGATTCTAGGAATTCACTGATCTATTTTTCTTAAATCTTGTAAGGAAATATTCATTTTGCTTCATCAGATTCTGAAGTATCACTTACTTGGGACTTGCTGTGCAGGTGTCTGCCACGTCTGGTAGGTGTTACCCCAGCCTTGGGTCATAAATGCCTGAGGACCACTGTGGATTACAAAACATTCATTCTTTCTGATCCATGCCCCCTTTTCAGCTTCCATATCCACCTCCCTTCACATTTTCTTTCATTCAAAATTCTTTTTCCATCCCTCCCAACCGTTTCTCAAAATCTGAAAGCTAAACTTGTAAGATTAAGCTTGTTTTGCTTCTGCAAGAGACCGAGAATGAAATAATTGGTTTTACCTACCTCACAGGGTTGCTGTGAGGGTTACCGTTCACTTTAGCAGCAATGTTTGGAAAGCACCCTGAGCTCCTTGGAGGAAAGGTACTACATGGGATGTAAGAATAAAAAAATAAAAATGCTAGGAGTGGAAGTTATGAAATAGACTGGCCCAGAAATCCTGTTTTAGAATCCATTAGCAGTGACATGGCTAAGTGTTAGTTTTTTAATGTTAGTGTTAGAAAAAAGGACTCCCAAATTAGTCCGGAAAAGCCCTGACATAAATCATCATTAAGGGCCAAGGCCAAGATTAGACAATTGGCACAATTTAAGACATTATTTGACTGTGATGCCCTTACCAAATGTTCCCTTTTTACTGGAGTCCCCAAAAGGGACACTGTGGGCAGAAGGAATTCTTGAGAGAAAATTCTCTGCAAAGACACAGGTAAAAGACTCACTTTTGATGAGGTGTAGCAGGTGCTTGGTTGAAAGGACTCTGACCAAAGCTTCCAGGTGCGCCCATATTGGTACCCTGTCACAGACACAATGACAATTCTAACTTCCTATTCACTGATCTCTTAAACTGTGCCCAAACCCTCCCATTCCAAATCAGCTTTAAAAGCCAAAATAAATAAATAAATAAATGAAACAAAAATGCCTCGTAACCCTAAATCTATCCTTTCTTCCCCACAGAAAACTTTATTTGCAGAATGGTTCACACCCTCAGGTGAACAATACTACAGAACAGCAAATAATGGTACCGCCATGTCTATGGATGATAACACCACAGTAAACCTAGCTTATCACCCTGTGTATATGGACCAACCTGCTTGACTCTCCCGTCAATTAAGGCTGGCCCAAGTCTCTTTCTGCAATTCTATGTCCCCTTTGAGGTGAGCAGTGGCAAATCTTTCCTCCATCAACACTCCCTTTATCTGCTTTGAGGTGCCTGAAACTAAAGCCAGAGTCAATGAAAACCATCTGCATGTCTGGCTACCAGTACAATGCCAACAAGAGGCCAGGCGGGCAGTGCTGGGTGCAAAGCATTAGCCCCATCTAGCCTGGAAAACAGGCATAGATTTGGGGTGGTGAGGAGCTGGAACATCCACAATGCTTCACTCATTGGTCCATGACCATTATCAGCCTCTGTGCCTCAGACTTCACCCTCAGTAAAATGGGGATAACCCATTTGCCCCAACCAAGCTCACCAAAACAGTGTGAGGAACTGCTGAATGGCACAGGAAATACAAAGATTCTTGGGGAAGCAGGGGGAAGGCACCAGACAGCCAATAGAATATTCTAATAACAGCCCAAAGGTGGGGAAAAGGGCCTTGTACGTACACCAACTTTCTCATCTATGAGATGTCTGGCAAGTTCAATCTGCTGTGGTATGCCTCTGATGGTGAATATCCGTACACTGGGGTCTGTATTAGGAGGTGGATTCCGCTGAAGTTCTACATGAGCTCCTGACTGCTGGTTTATGCTTTTGATGTTCTCACCCCCTGAAGGTAGAAAAAAAGAATACAGGAAAAAATAAATGAGGTATGATTCTGATAACAGTTAACAAATCAGACATTTCTTTCTCTTTTACATCCTTTACTTTAGCACCAACAAGAAAAATGTTTTGTATGCACCAGGACACATACAGAATAAATAGAAACATTTAAGTGTTTTTAAGGAACAATATTGCTAAGAAGGCAGCCATTTGCTTGTTGGAGCTTGAACACTTGCTGATAATAAGCAGATTATGTGGAATATGCTAAGATCACTAATGGGTAAAACCAGCAGGAAAGTGATCATCAGAACATCTCTTTATTGGCACTGAAATGCTCAATTATTAGAGTACGTGTATCCTACATGTATGATTAAAATGGAGATTTACTATCTAAAACCAAACTGTACCAAACTCCAAGAACTAATATAACTACAATATATCACATGGTAGGTGTTCAATATTTTTGGATTTTGTTTGTTCTCCAATACCATCCTCATTCAGAACTCTAGGCCCAAGAAAAACACTGTGTGTTTAGTCCTTAACTCTCCCTCTGATAAGTTACAAATTACTTTCTTAGTATAAGAATGACTTTCTGATAACTGCTCCATTGTACAATGGGGTCCTTCAACCAAAATACACAGGCCACCCCAGCCGCTCTCCCCTCCCTGCACAGGTCAAACGGCCAGGCAAAGAACCGAGCAATTCTTGGCTCCCACTAAGGCCTTTAATATACCATCCTGTCACTTCTAAAGTCACTGCATCCATAGGGAATAGATCTAGACAGGGAGCCATACCATGACAGTGTACATAAGAACACTGGGTGGAGCAGGGCTAATGAAAATTTAGTTGGACTTTTTGAAAAACCTGTGAGAGTCCCAGTCTCTTAATGAAATTTGCTTAACAAAAGCTCCAGCCAGCATTACAATGGTTCAATTCTTCTTTTGAAATTTCACAGAACTTAAAGATCAGCTTCACTCAACTGGAGAAGAAAAAAAAAAAAGGGGGGGGGTCCAGAGAAGAAAGAATAGAGGGAAAACTTATAGCACCAGTCTTGTAAATCAAGGAGGATAATAATCACCAAAAAACTGCTATAGGGCAGTAACTGTCTCCAGTCCATATGCAAAGCAGATAAGATGATATTTAAACATTTCTTGAGACTTTCCCATATCCTATTCTCATGTAAAATTAAACAAAACAAAACAAAAAAAACAACAGATACCTTTCAGGGGACCGGGGCTGTATTTGTTCATTTGTAATATCCTCTTAACCTTTTTAACATTCCAATCTTTGCTTCTTCCTTCGTCCCAAGTCCCAACAGTCCCCCATACTCAGAGAGGGAATATCATTTCAGAATAAATCCCCAAGCAATTAGGTTTTCAAAAACATTTTGGGGGATAACATGTTGCATCCTCTAGCAAGGCAACCTAAATAAACCAATCCCTAAACCTTGCCTTTGTAATTGACAATAACACATCTATAGTCTGGTATGCTGAAAATAAAGGTCATTCACTATTTTATAAAACTTAGAACTAGTACTGTGTTACAAGTTTCCGTGAATATTTGCTAGAGTAGTACATTATACTAAGTAGTTTTAAATAAACAAAATAGCTACTTATCAAACAGGTATTAAAGTTTTGAATACTCTCAGGCTTTTCTTAAATAAGTGCTAGATTTGTATAAAGTTCCCATTTTTTCCCCTTACTCTCTACATAAAAGTGACAACATGACAGTTTTAAATATCCTTTAAGCTTTGTTTATAGGTAAAGTACAACCTCACTTCTTAGTACTGTTAACTACCACATTTCATTTAAGAGTCATGGAATTTTCTTTTCATTGACCCACAAAATGGGACAACAGTTTCATTTGTCAATTGGTTTTCAAGTTACTTTACTAAAACAAGAAAGACTACAAGGTCATCTTTCAAGGAAAGCTATGGTTCTGCAAGACTCATCAGCCCACCAAGTCCCTGCCAATACCATTTCCCTCCTGAGTCAAGATAATGTGATTGCAAGGTTTATGCACTAAACAGTGCATCTTAGAAGCTCAAAGCCCTACAGTCTTCAATCAGCTAATATCTCTTTGCTTTCAGAAAACAGTTGCATTTGCAACCCTAGCCCTAAGAATTCTTTGCTTAGACCTAGGGAGCATGCTAATAAGGCAAGGCAGTCAACACTATACTACACGGGGCCGGAAGGAGTTAATTTAAGTTCATCTTCCTTCAAAATGAGGTCACCCGCTTGGCACATGGTGGCTGTCTATAGACTGATTCAACAGCCTGCTCCATTGTTCCACCTGATGGGGGGCAGAAACGACCCACCAGTGGCCCCCCAGCTGGTCGTGAAATCGTAAAGCAATTAATCAAACCTGCTAAAAGGCTGGGCTGACAAGAGCCAGGCTGGCCACATTATCTGTCAATATTGCTGTGTTTATCATGGAAATCCAGCTAGGGGCCCAAAGAGGCTGCAGTTTGTTTTCAAGCACCAACTCCCAAACGGAGTGCCTGACATTTGTATGGGTGCCCTTCTTCAACCACATCCCAAACAGCTTTAAGGAGAATAAGATACCATACCTAGCCAACCTCTCAAAGAAAAAAATGAGGGGAAAAGGAAAAGATAATGAGAGAGGAATCATTCCATTTATTCACTTTAGTTCATCCAGTTGATTCAGAGTGGTTTGCAAGAGGACAAAGAACTTGGTGGTAATTCTAATGTACTAATCTTTTGCCAACTGTAAGAAACTCAAATGATAAAGACACAGAAGCTTCACTGATATCTAAAGGGGAAAAAAATCAAATATAATTTACAGCTCATCTTTAAAAGTCTTAAATTATCAAGATCAATGGATATCAATAAGATTTGGTCTCAAATCATCCAAATGGCAGGAGAGAAGAGGGGGATAGCAAACTTGTTATTGTCAATGAACCATACACACTAATATGGGATACAATGTCAGTCAGATATACAAAAGAGATTACAGTTTCTACTTTTTAAAAGTTTATAATCTAAGATAGTTAGACAGACCAGACAGTTTAAAAATAAATGTTAAGGAAAATATAATAATCATTCTGTAATTGCAAAGGAATAGTTAATAGAAGACTTATTTAGACTGGGCTTTGGGATATTTACCAGCCCCATTTATGTGGTGCTCTGATACCATGTTTCTGGTGGCTTGAGACAAAGCTCCCCTTTACCATCCTTACTTCCTGCCCCCCCCCCCCGAAATGCTGCTCTCTGAAAGGTGTTATAATGACAAATAACAAATTAAGATAAAATTAAGTTTATTTCTTTTCACATAAAGTATATCATTCAATCCTTTAGAGTAGATGTGTAAATCATAAGAAGTCAATTTTAAAGTTTGGTCCTCTTACATTGAATTATATGAATTCTGTCTTTAAACACTAATTTATTTGGATAAATAATAAAACCTTTTATCTATAAAACTCAACCCTCTATGTTTATTTCTTGCTACTAATGCATTTCAGAGCACCTGGCTCACATCAAGGAACAATATTCTTTGGACTTTTATTTAAATATCTATTGCCCCTTTCAACTTGTCTCCTCAATATACTATACATATTTCCCACAACACATGCTAAAGGATTAGGATAAAAAGATTCCAAGTTACACATTTGGATTTTAGTTGTTCTTTTAAAAAATGGCCACAAAGCAAGCCCATCCACTTTCATTTTTCTCGACAATAATCTATTAAGAAGTGCTGAAAAAAATTTAAAAAGCCAAAATACTATAAAAACAGTTAGAACAACAAGCAATATGGTCTAAAACAAAAAAGCATTAGTCAGAAATATGGAATTTTTAATCAGTCCTTGGTTATTTGTTGGCTTTTTTGGATCTTGGTTTCCTCACCTATCAAATGAAGATACTGAATTCTTCCCTCTAATCATCAAGGGTCTAAGAACAACTGAGGTTGCTGTAGCACTTTAAAGCACTTTATGAACACGATCTCCTTTGATCTTCACAACAATCCAGTGTGGCAGATGCTCTAAGTATTAGGTATTTGCCATTTTATAAGTAAGGAAATGGAAGATTTAAAAAACCTAACCTGCCAGCTATAGTTATACAGGTAATAAGTATTAGTGGCAGAATCTGAATTCAGGACTTCCTAGTCTCATGCTCTCTAAGGAGCTATGACATCACTCAGGAGAGGTCTTCATCTGAGAAAAATATATTACTTAATGATTCAAATTATTTGAAAATAACTTCAATACCACTTTCTTAATGTTTCAAACTAGCTCAATACAAACAGAACCTTGAGTGGTGCAAGAAAATGTGGAGCCACAAGACTTGATGCTGGGCTTGGCTGCCAACGTTGGCAAGGGTTCCTTCACAAAAATGTGAGTCCCTTAAGGGCAGGGCCCATTTCTCTTTTGCCTTTGTATCCCAGGGTCTAGCTTTTGGTAATGTGCCTAATAAATACCTATAGATTGATGAGTAAAACGAAAGGTCTAGATTAGACTTTAGGAGGCAAATGGAATTAATCAGGCAAACTCAGATTCTGGAGGTATAGGTGTGAAGTGGAAATTCAGCAGGGATTTATTACCTTTGCCTATAACAAGGCCGCATTTATCTGCTGGGACTGTGTAGGTCACCTCCTGCAGCCCTCCAGGTGCCCCAACACTCCAATCACTTCGGCCACGACCTCTTCCTCTGGATACAGAAATGCCTCCAAAACCATCCCGTTCCTGGGAGGAAAGCAAAAATTTAGTGACAATTCTCACTACAACCACCATCACAACAATTTTTAGTCACCTCCACTGAAAGTGAATTTAAATGATAGGCTAATAATCAGTGCCACACATCTAGGTTTGGAGCAGCAGGATACTTTCTCATGTTTCTGACTATTAAGTATTTCATAAAAATGGAATTAATTTAAAGCATTACCAGAAAAGGAACTGAGTAGATAAGTATGTTATATAAACACCATAAATATATCTAAATAAAATAAGTATTTGGATAAACTCCAAAGTTAAATGCTCAACTACCTTGTTCCTGTGTTTTAATTGCTGGACCCAATTTGTTGGAACTGAGAGCCTGGTTTTATCCAACCCAGAGGTTTCTTCCTGTGGCTAACACATGCTGTGATTATCAGAAGTCAGAAGCTAAAGAGCTATCGGCATTTGAAAGTGAAGCCTGAGTGACAGTTTATGGTTTCTAACCCTCCCCCAAGTAGGTTGGCGTACAGACAATGCTCCATGATTCAGAAGACCTTGCAATCTAACAAGCAGAAAGAATCAAAGGATTATTTTTTTTATCTGCAATGCCACTCCCAAGGGCCAGCACAAAGATGTGTTAAACAGTGACCAGTGAAGGCAAGTTCTGAAAGGGACAAGAGCTGTCCCCTTTACCCACAGCCTGATGCTGAAGAGAAGACTTCTCTGAAACACAGTTTCACACTGTTCAGTGATCACAGAACAGTGCGCAAAGGCAGGCATCTACAGAAGAAGATTTCTTTTAACATTCAGAGTGCACAAATCCCATTCCAATCACTGTCTGCTATGTCAAACGCTTTGGTCCTGCAGCATTTCAAAATGGTGACATTAAAACAAATGCAGTCAGCCTGAAGTTTTCTTTCCTTCAAGAGAGGGAGCCGCTTTACCAAATCAATTCAGAACAGTGTTTAAAAAAAAAAAAAAAAAAAGGTCCACTGTTGACAAAATCTTCTACTTGTGAGGATAAACCGTACACTTATCTAGAAAACTTCCAACTCAGCTAAGTTGATTTTGTTTTCATAGTCATTTTTGTGAGAAAGATACAAATAGCAAATAGGCAAGCTGATTATCAGTAATTTTTCTTGAAGGCAATCTTTTTATTCTTTCCTGACTCCCTAATCAATTAGGCATTCTATCCATCTGGATGGATAGAATACATCCTGGAGTCAGGAAGATTCACTTGAAATCTGGCCTCAGACACTTAGCTGTGTGGCCCTCAACAAGTCACTTGATCCTATTTGCCTCCATTTTCTCATCTGTAAAATGAGCTGGAGAAGGAAACGGCAAACTATTCTTTGCCAAGAAAACCCCAAATGGGGTCACTAAGAGTAAGACATGACTGAACAACAAACAAGAAGGCTCCTTAAATCTCACTCTTCACAAAAGATTTCCCAAAATTTTTTTCTCTTCTGACCATAATTTATAAGAAACCGAACCATTCTCCAATTGATAAATGGTCAAAGGATATGAACAGACAATTCTCAGAGGGAGAAATTGAAACTATATCCACTCACATGAAAGAGTGTTCCAAATCACTACTGATCAGAGAAATGCAAATTAAGACCACTCTGAGATACCACTACACACCTGTCAGATTGGTTAAGATGACAGGAACAAATAATGATAAATGTTGGAGGGGATGTGGGGAAATTGGGACACTAATACATTGCTGGTGGAGTTGCGAAAGAATCCAGCCATTCTGGAGAGCAATCTGGAATTATGCCCAAAAAGTTATCAAACTGTGCATACCCTTTGACCCAGCAGCGCTACTACTGGGATTATATCCCAAAGAAATACTAAAGAGCGGAAAGAGTCATATATGTGCCAAAATGTTTGTGGCAGCTCTTTTTGTTGTAGCTAGAAACTGGAAGATGAATGGATGTCCATCAGTTGGAGAATGGTTGGGTAAATTGTGGTATATGAAGGTTATGGAATATTATTGCTCGGTAAGAAATGACCAGCAGGAGGAATACAGAGAGGCCTGGAGAGACTTAAATCAACTGATGCTGAGTGAAATGAGCAGAACCAGAAGATCACTGTACACTTCAACAACAATACTGTATGAGGATGTATTCTGATGGAAGTGGAAATCTTCAACATAAAGAAGATCCAACTCATTTCCAGTTGATCAATGATGGACAGAGGTAGATACACCCAGAGAAGAAACACTGGGAAGTGAATGTAAATTGTTAGCACTAATATCTGTCTGCCCAGGTTGCATGTACCTTCGGATTCTAATGTTTATTGTGTAACAAGAAAATGATATTCACACACATGTATTGTACCTAGACTATATTGTAACACATGTAAAATGTATGGGATTGCCTGTCATCGGGGGGAGGGAATAGAGGGAGGGGGGGTAATTTGGAAAAATGAATACAAAAAAAAAAAAAAAAAAAAATTTTCTCTTCAAGCTTCCAACATTCCTTTCCCCACCCTTCTCAGCTGAGGACCTCACCTCTTTATTGAAGACTGAGCCATTCAAAATATAAAAGTCTTCTCAACTTAAAACTCCCTGACAGCCTTTTCTTACTCTTTTCCTCTTCTATTTCAAGTATCTGACAATGAGGTGGCCATTCTCCTTTCCAAGGCCAACACCTTTATACTGATCAATTCTATTTCATCTTGTCTTCTCTAGATTACAAATTTAATTTATTCTCTCCTTCCATTTCTCTATTTACTGATTCTCATGTTCAAGTTACTATACCTATTCTTAAAATCTTAAGTGGACCTAGCATCCCCTCAAATTATTCCACAGCTCCCCTTTCCCAGTCAAGTCCCTTGAAAAAGTTGTATTAACCACTGCCTTTCCTCTCACTCACTCAAATCTCAATCTTTTGCAAATTGGCTTCCAAACTCACTCATCTGAAATTGCCCTTTCTAAAGTTACCATGTTCTGGCTTAACTGACAAATCTGAAATTCTTTTCTCAATGTTTACTGTGTTTTATATCTCTGCCCTCTCTCTTCTCTGGATTATTTTAACACTATCCTTTCTCCTTATCCCTTCCTATGTTTTCAGTTTTCTTTGCTGGTTCATCACCTAGATATCTCATTATTTTAAGTTCTGTTTTTTTGGCTTCTATCAATTTAATTATCATCTTCATTCTTATGATTCCCAGATTTTCATATTCAGAACCAGTCTCTAAATCTGAGCTTCAATACTGTATCACCCATTGCCTATTAGACATTTCAAATAGGATATTCTGGAAACATTCCAAACTCAACATGTCCTCAAAAAAGAACTCATTATTTTCCCCTCCAAATTCATCTCACTTCTATACTTCCTAATTTCTGATAAAAGCACCACTATTTCCAGTCTTGTTTATAACCTTTGTCTCTCCACTTTCTTTCATCCCACAGAGCCAATAAGTTGCTAAATCTCACCATTTCTATTTCTATGATGTCTTATATCTGAAACTTTTCTTTCTAAGACTAACACCAACTTAGTTCAGGTCTTCATTATCTTTTGCCTAGATTATAACACTGGCTTCCTAATTGGTCTCTCTGCTTCAGCCCATCCATACTATAGAAAAAATACTTTTCCTGTAAGGATGAAGCCTACCTTAAATCAAGTCCAGTGGGTTCTTACTGCCTAGAGTTCCTACTGCTCTAGCCTAAGTTATAAACTGGCCTTAACCTATATTTTCACCCTCATTATACATTATTCCCTATCCAGAACTCTGTGCCTTTATTCTAGCCATTCCCTAACATCTGGAATGGACTCTCTTATTGACTCCAACTCAAAAAATCCTTAAACACCATATTCTATAGGAAGTCTTTATTTATCTCTTCAACTGTTAGTTTTCCCTCTTTCACATAGTTGTATTTGTTTTTATTCTCTTTGTAGTTATTCTGTATAAACTTATATGTCTCTGTTGTCCTGTTAAAATATAGACTCCTTACAAGTAGGGATTGTTTCACTCATTCATTCAACTTTAGCTCCAGTGAGTTTTTAACAAATACTTCAATCATTAACAAATGTTTTTCAAGTTTTTACCATGTGCCAAACCCTATGGTATAAGTTTTCATGCAGAAGGTGGTATCCAAGTTGTATACTGAAGGAAGAAAGGACTCCACCAGGCCAACAAAAGGAGAAAGTATATTCCATAAGGGAGTACATATAGGGAAGGGCCAGTGCCAAGATGGGAAGCCAAGAGAGGGAATGTAAAGAACCAGAGAAGGCCAATGTGGCTGGACTGATAAGTCTGATAGACTACGGCCCAATAAGGATGGGAATATAGATTAAGTTAAGGGGAGGTGAAATAGAGCTTTAGAAGCTCTAAAGTCTATAGAAAGCTTATATTTCACCTCAGAGACAACATGAAGCCCCTAGAGATGACTATTATAGAGAAATTCCATAACTGAACATCCATGTTTCATACTTCTCTCTTCTTTAATACTGACTTGGGCAATAAAACATGGAATACAGTCTATAAGAAGACCTTCTAGTCAACACATCCAATGCCTTCATTTAAAAAAATCCCATAAATTGAGGCCCAGAGAGAAGTGACATGGAAAGATAGTAGCACAGCCAGGACTATAACCCAACCTGCCTGACTTCAAGTCCAGTGCTTCCAATTCCCTTATTTTACAACTGAGAAAACTGAACCATAAAGAAGTGAAATGACTAGATATTATATCCATACTAACTCCCCCCTAAAGAAAATTATTTGATATCACAAGACCCAAAGATTCAGTCTACTCATTCATACAAGCTGTCCCTCATGTCTAGAATGTTCTCTTCCCTCTTAGAATCCTTATATTCCCCTTTAATTATCAGTTCCGACACCATGTTTTCCGTGAAGCCTAATCCAATTCTCCCTAGTTTTAATGCTATTTTCCTCTTCAAATTACCTTATATTTTGTATACTCATTTAATGTAGGGTAAGTTTTTTTGTTTTTTTGCCTGTGTTCTCAGTTCATAATGCCTTAAATCAGGCCCTTAATAAATATCTGTTAAACTGTATCAATGATTCACATTTGTAGAGTATTTTGAGATTTACAAAACAAGTACTTTCTTTGACTACTCAATTTAAACTATGTTTAAAATGATAAAATCCTTGAGAGCTGGAAAAGTTATGAAGTTTCCAAAATCAAAGATTATATTGTTATAGCATTAAGTATATTAGGTTTTAATTGTTTAGAAATTGATATACTATATACATGGTACAGTTTTTCTCAACCATTCTAGATAACCAAGAATTGACTACATAAAAGGAAAAAAAAAAAAATTTGCATGAAAAAGGGAAATAAGGGGGCTATCGAAAAGGTAGAAGTGAAGACCTAAGTTAAAAATAAATTCATTTCATACAATGCAGTATTTTTAAATGAAGCTTCTAAAATGCAGTTTAGCTCAGTGATAGAAATGTTGATCATTTTCCACTTGTGTTGTTAAAATGGTTGATCCCAGAGACTAGAACCCACCTGTGCTGTAATAATAAGGTCACTGATGACATGCGCTGCATGTTGACACCTTTCTGGAAGTCCCATGACCTGTGCAACTCTTTCAGGACTAATCCCATCATCTGTGGAACAAGAAGTAGAGAGACTAAATTAAAAAATTCCAACTCCAAGAGAGGCAAAAAATGATCCGATATGCAAACATTTATACTAAAACTATCAAGGATGGATATTTTTGCCATGAGTTCACGGCTGTATATATATGCCGTGAACTCATGGCAAAAATATCCATCCTTTATAGTTTTAGTATAAATGTTTGTATATATATATATATATATATACATATATATATATATATGTTATTTCCTCTCAATAAACATAAGTTCATTGCAAGTAAGGATTGCTTCCATTTTTTTTTTTTTTTTTTTGGTATTCCCAGAGCCTAGAATAGTGGCTACCACACAGTAGGTTCTTTAAAAATACCTGATTAATTAGCCAATTTGTAGACAGGCAAAGCCCTAGGCATTTATTTCTATAAGTCGTTTTTGGTGTAATCAAGTATAAACAAGTTCTTGCAACAAAGAAAAAAATCCCTAATCAATATTTTACATGACGACAATGCAGATCACAAAAAAGATAAAAAAAAAACATCTTAATCAGTCAAAAGATGCATATAGGGAAGGAAGACACATTCTTTTTTGCCAGATATCTGGCAACCAGAGATAAATGATACAATAACTAACCTGGTTTAAACTGAATCCTTACACCAGCATCATTCTGAATTTTTTTGATCATTTCCCCATTTCTTCCTATTACTATACCAACGGCAAACCTAGGCACAGATACCTTAGAGAAGGAACAGAAACAAAATCTCAACATAGATAGGAGAAAAACATAAGCATGAACTGCAGATGCAGAAGCCATGAAATATACTTGGGGGATGATTTGATTTTTACATTATTATTTTATAGCCATAGCCCAAAGACTATTTTACTCTATCATATTAGTGAAATAGTTTTAACAGGTTCTTTGGAACTTGAATACTTAATCTGTAGCACTCAAAAAGAATTGCCTGCCTAGATTTCCTGTTACATCTCAGAAATTAGGGAAAGGTGTTTATGCACAGAAACATACCACCTACTTACATTCATAAACAAGAGATGTGAATAGCACTATTCACTGAAAATGATGAAAAATAACTACTCGGAATGATTTGACTGTTACTATGCCCACTAGGAGACCCTCTTCATTCCTTTTGCCATGATAACAAACAATTACAATTTCTAATTCAAGTGTACCTCTATACTGCCCCCTCCCATTCGGGAGCTGAAATCACTGCGCACGCCTCGGAAGTCAGCTTGATCCTTTTCTCGGATAATCTCTAGTACCATTTCCCTTGCTTGCTGCATAAACATAAAAACAAGAAGTGCATTAAAAAAGAGGGACATATGGCAGAAATAGCTGTTCAAAGTCTGACAGCTTTTCCAAACTATTGTTCAATAGTTTGTAAAAAAACTTGGGGTAAGGAGTTTGGGGGAGAGGGGAGAAAGAAGCAGATACTCATCAGACTTGAGAATGAATGAATCATTTCTTCTATTGTCCAAAGCTATGTTTCAACTGATTTGAATTTTAAAAAATCTACTTGGTTTAATTTTTGGTTACTAATCTTTCCAAGAAAATGTTTCTGCCACTATTTTCAGTTTTTGAATGTTTTTCTGAAATATTTTATTTCGGGAAGACTCATATGCAATGGAAAACATTACTGTGGAGCTAAGCATAACACAGCAAGAACAGCGAATATGGCAAAAACAAAACTTCAGAAAGTTTTTAAAAATCCTGTAATGAGGACAAATGCTTAGTTTTTTTTTTTTTTTTTTTTAAATCATCCTGCTACATTTCAATTACTATTTGGAAAGCCAAAGAGGATTGACTGCAGCTAGTATAAATTCTATGTAAAACTGATTATTACATGGATTTAGTTATATTAATAGTTAAATTTTGTTTCCCCATAATACATAGATGAAAGAAATACAATTAAAATACAATTTACCTTACAATTTGGATTTGTTTCCCAATATCTGGGTTTTAAGAGAGTCACCCTATATGACAATGATCATTCCCTGAGATAGCTGAGGGCTCAAACTTTCCATTAAAAAAAAAAAAGCTTATGGACACTGAATGTAAATCAACACATGCTATGCTTGCTTTTTTTTGTTCCCCCCCCTTGTGGTTTTCCCCTTTTGTTCTGATTTTGCTTTCCCAACATGATTTATAAAGAAATGTGTATTTAAACAAATTAATGTACATGTATAAACTGGGGGTGGGAAGACCAGTGATAACTCTAACTATTAATTGATCTCAGGCTATTTTTCCTACAATAATTATGATAAAAGGATCACACATGGAGAGGAAGAGTTAATGAAATGAATTCTCTATGTTTCTTAAGAGGACTGGTGTAAGGCCCAAAGCCAGAGCACAGAAGTATCCGTCAGGCCCTAGGGTACTGTTGAGCAATGAGAAATGTTGCTTATCTCGTCTTTTCAATCATATCTGGAAACTATACTTAGGGGTTTCATAGCAGAGATACTGAATAGTTTACCATTTCATTTTCCAGATCATTTTACAAAAGATAAAACTGAGGCAAACAGGATTAAGTGACTTGCCCAGAGTTACATGCCTAGGAGTGTCTGAGGATGTATTTGAACTCAGGTTTTCTTGACTCTAAGCCTAGCATTCTACCAATTGCACCACCTAGCTGTGCTTGATATGAATTCTCATATCTTAAACAAGCTTAAAAAAGCACTAAATACCATCAAGTTTGATCTTTCAGCACCCCATAATTTTAACACAGATAGATAACACATATACCTCAGTAGAATATGTATTATTTTTTTAAAGGAGCAAAACAATGATTATGTGTAATGAAAAAGTGAGCCTTAAAAATGAAACTTTACTGCTCTTTTGTTTGTAAGATGGTTTATGAATCTGACAATTGAAATGACAGGCTCAAGACCCTACCAGAGCTTAAGGAAGAAAAACAGTTTACTCAGAATTACTCCACCTTATCTTGCAACCATTATTATAGTTACTAGTCTTGATGAAAAACTACTAGTTTCATAAATCTGTGTTTATCTGTGTAGTAGGATCACAAAATAAACAAATTTATTGAGGGACTGGTTGCTTCTATAGGATTGTGGCAATGCTTCAAAGAAAAAGAGTTGTATAGTGAGCAATTGGTGTATCGAGATTAATTAATAAAATTAGAACCTTTGTTCTAAAAAAAACTTGCACTGGTGGGCAGAAGTAATATAGTTAACCTCTTAGGAGCAAGAGTTCCTCTAACTTAATGCTACTGCTTTGTTTTCTGTGAAGCTTAGTCAACTTTCCTTATTCTAATGCCAAAAGATTATGAGAAACACTTTGGAAACCAAATTAAAAATTTTTATTGACTTTTAGATCAGACTCATTTTACTATTCTGTAATTAAAACTCGGCTTTGCCATTCTGACATTATATCACCTTACTGTCTAAAACTAGTTGTTCAACAGTAAAGTATTACATTGCTGAGGTCAAGGCCATATCCTCAATACCTACACAGACTAGTTGGCTTTGCTCTGGTTTACGGCCAAAGCATTCACAACTATAGCCCTAAACAAGTGCCTTGCAAATATCTGCCCACTGATTATAAGGTACCTGGATAGGGGAACATAGAATAAATCCATTTCAAACAGCGGAAAAGTGAATAAAAGCCTGCATCTTGCTGCCACAGGGTTAGCAGTATTTTTGTCTTATAACATTCAGAACATTATTTGTTAAAATTCTTTCCACAACTAATCTCTCAAACCCAATGAGAGAACAGCCCAACTGGATAAAATGAATACCTATTTTCAGAGACAACTTAGTGTTATAAAAGCAGTAATTCTAACTCATATTTTATCTTTTCACATATAAAACATTTATAAAATAGCGAATATAAATAAAATTCAAGAGTAATAGCAATTAAGTTGTATATACCACTGTATAATAACCTCCAAAAAAAGGTTATCCAGTTAAGTTTACCTGTACTTTGAATGGGTCTCCAGTAATACGAAGGGGTTTGTCTGCTCCAGTAGGCAAAGGACCATCTTGGATCATTATCATTTTCACACCTGTTCGCTCCTAGGAAGAACACATAGCATGGGAAAATGATCTTTAATAGAGCAAAAAAAGCCACTTTGGGGTCAATAATAATAACGGCATAGATTTATATAGCACTATAAGGCTTACAAAATACTTTCCTTTCTATTTTTCTGACTGGTATGTCATGCCAATATTTAACTCCCATTTTACAGATGAAGATCGTAAGGATGCTGAGAGATTGACTTGTCCAAAGTGAATGTTAGAGCTGAAGACTGAATCTGGGTCTTCTGATTCTAAATCAAGTGTTCTTTTCACTATACAATTATGCCTCCCCTGAATAATTAACATGTGGAATTAGCATTGACTTTACCACTCAAGCAACATTTAGATTTTTGGTAATCAATTATGATCCAGTATTTCTATTTTTAAGACAGCTTTCAAGTATAAAACATCTAAGACAATGGGATAAGCCAAACTATATCTAAAAACCTTTCTTCCTTTGAAGAATGGTATATATGAACACAATTAATCTGTGTTATCTGGTGAACATCAACACATTAAGACAATACTAACAAAGTTTAACTCTCCAAATGGATGTATTAAAAAATGCATATGAAACACTGCCAGTACATATGAACTCCAATTTTTATCTGGTAGAAGGTTTTGTATTCTAAACATTAAGATGTGTGGAAAAACAAATTATTTGGAATCCAGTGAATTCCAGCCACTATGATTCAGATATTCTTGAAAAAGCCTACCACATAGGGATGAACAGGAAATAACACTCCCAGATCTCAAACTATATTATAAAGTACCAGTCATCAAAACCACCTGGTGGTGATTTAAAAAAAAAAATTTAAAAAAAAATAGAGAGGTAGATCAATGGAACAGATTAGATAAGGGAGAATCAAAACATCAGAATTCAATCTCTTAAGTGTTCAATAAACCCTAAAACATAAACTACCTAGGAAAGAATCTTCTATTTAATAAATAAAAACTATTGGGGAAAATTGAAAGCAGTACTGCAGAAATTAGGCTTAGGCCAACATCTTAAAAATTGTCCAATATAATCTAAAATATATGTGAATTTAATATTAAAAAACACACTATAAAAAATTAGAAGAGAAACATATCATTATATCTCTTGTAACTATGGTTAGGAGATGTATCTTTTTCCCCTCTCCCCCCCAAGGCAATTGGGGTTAAATGAGTTGCCCAGAGTCACACAGATAGGAAATATTAAATATCTGAGGCTGGATTTGAACACAAGTCCCCCTGACTTCAAGGCTGACACTCTAACCATTGCATCATCTAGCTGCCCCTAGGAGATGTATTCTTAATCAAAAAAGAGATATAGGAAATTGCAAAAGTTAAACAATTGTGATTATATGAAACTGAAAAGGTTTAGAACAGACAAAATTAATGCAAATAAAATAAAGGTAGTGATTGAACAGGGGAAAAAATATCTGAATCAAAATTTTCTCAAAAAGATTTGATATCCAAGACATATAAATAATTAAACATACATTGGAGACCAACAGATAAGTGGTAAAAGGATATGAACATTCAAAAAAAAAAAAAAGAAAAAAAAAAAAAGAAAAGAAAAACACAAAAACCAACCCCCTCAAAAAAAACAAAACACTGCAAACTACTGACTACATGAAAGAATATTTTGAATCAGAGAAATATAAATCAAAACAAGTGAGGTTTCACTTTATTCCCTGAAAAATGGCAAATATGACAAAAGATGGGAATAGTCTGTGTTGGAGGAATTGTTGGAAGACAAATTTGGTTGGTTACTGGAGGAATTTTGAATTGGTACAACTATTTTGGAATGAAAATGAAGTGACTAGAATATCCATACCCTTTGACTCAGAGCTTTCATTACTGAACTTACATTAAATTACAACCCAAGGAGACCATGGATAAGAGAAGTCTTTATATACGTTCATAGCAGCACTTTTTGAGATAGTAAAAAAATTGGAAAGTAGATGCATATCAACTAAGGAATGGCTAAACATAAGGTGGTATATGTTGACTATATTGGAATATTACTGGGTTGTAAGAAATGATGGGTGTGATAAAAACAGAGAAGCATGGAAAGTGTGTCATGAACTGATACACAATGAAATAAACAGAGCCAAGAAATCAATATCTACAAGGATTACAACAATATAAATGGGAAGAACACATACACAAATCAAAAGTGAGTGTTGTGAAATGATAAAGAATATGCATGTTTCAAAAGAGATATTCTCTAATCCACAGGTTCTGCATAATGTACATATTTTTTAGACTTTTTCAGTACACTGACTAGTGGTATTTTTTTCCTCTTTTTTTTTGTCTTGTAAAAAAATACTATTTGTTATGATGGATGAAAGAGGAAAAATACTGGGGAAATGATACTATAAAAACACCCAAAGAACATCAACAAAACTTTTTAAAAAGAAAAAAATAATACTTATTATGAGAGTAGAAATGTAGAAAATGGCTTTAGAGAAAACATTTCTTATGAAGTTTCTGGATCTATTAACATCACAAACCTGTAATTGCTTTATTGTTTCTCCTCCTTTGCCAATGACTAGTCCCACTTTAGATGCAGGAATGAGAATCTCCTGGATTGTGTTATTCCCATCTACATCATTATGAAATCCGGGTCCATTCCGACAGCGATCAACAATTTGTCCCAATAGTCGCTTGGCTTGTCTTTGAGGGAAGATGAAAAGAGAATTATCATTAAGCAAAATAGTCTGTGTAGCAGAAAGAAAGAAAGAAATAGAACAGAGGTAAGAAAAGAGAGCCAGAGCAAGAAATATTTAAAAAAAAAAAAAAAAAAAAAAAAAGAGAGAGAGAGAGAGAGAGAGAGAGAAAGAGAGAGAGAGAGAAAGAGGGAGAGAGAGAAGGAGAGGGAGGAAGGGGGAGAGAGAGAGAGAGAGAGAGAGAGAGAGAGAGAGAGAGAGAGAGAGAGAGAGAGAGAGAGAAGGAGGGAGGAAGAAAAGAGTTAAGGTTATTAGTATGATTCATTCATAAATTTCAAATTCTTCTTTAATTCATTTAACTACTTTGACTTTGCTGGGATTGGGAACCACCAATTTGTTTTTTGTGGTGAAAAGCAGTGTCTGTCTCTCTCCACATCTCTTCTTTTTCGGTAACTTAGAGTTACTTAACTTCCTAGCTAAGAGAATTCAACTATCTTCCTACTTGTTATAAATATGTGTTACTACTACAAAATAAGAATCTGGAGAAAAGTCCAGTTAGAGCATTAAGAACAAATTTTTAAAGTTCAGGTTTCCTTCTTTTAATTTCTGATTGTGAGCAGTTATCTGATCTAAACTTTTAGTGCTGAGAATCTGCTTGTTGACTCCCCTCCTCACATGTTCCTGAAATATAGCTTCTTTTTAATATTTTGCTTCAGTTCTGAACTACCATTGCTGTATGAAAAATGCCTTGCTCCCAGAAAACCATATTGTTTGCCCTATAATGTATACTCACGACAGTGACACTTATTCTGGGTCACTGCTTGCAATGTTGTAAAATAAATTTAAACTTTTCTATGAATCTGTGAGCAATGGCAATAATGAAACAAGTCTGCCTACTGAGAAACATAATCTGGAACCCACCTTTGTCCCCAAACCAAATATAACTGTAGACTGAGAGAGATACAGATGTGCGCACATACACACAGAAGAGAGAAAAGACATAAAGGACACAGAGAAGGAAAAGAAAAATAGAGACACAGAAGATTGAAATGGGAAACAAAGATAAGAGAGAAAGAGGAGAGGAAAAAGAAAAAAAGAGAGAGATTCCCCCAAATTAGCACAACTCTTTCCACAATGATCTTCAGTTCCATTGAAAACTGGTGTCTGCGAAATTTAGTTACTTGTAACAGGAATGGAAAACAGTTCTTTTCTTAAAACTACCAAAAGTCCTTACTCTTGTTACTTCCCCCAATTCCAGACTACCCAGATGGTCCTTTGAATGAAAGAGATATCAGAGATCCAAATACATTTGGATCAAAAAGAGGCAACAGGATTGACCTTAAGGTATGAATATCATGATGCTATGCAATGTCACCTTTCAAAAACAACCTTTTCAGGAAGAAGTACCATACTAATACCAGAAAGATAAGATTTAATTTGAGCATCCCAATAGGAATTTTTTAGAATGGAAAACTTGAAACTGTGTCGTGCATACCCTGAAAACCTAGTTCATAAAGGAAGTATCATGATAGCTATAAGAAATTCAGCACAGGCTTCATGACACTCTAAATATGTGGTAGCAGAGAAATGCCCATAGTATGGCAACCCCAAATTTTATATACATCAGCACTTGCTGGTTGTGGTTTAGTAACACAGCATCAATTAACAGTGTTTAGTAACAGTTCTGCCCTTCCATTTCTCCCCTCTTTAGGGAAGGGGGAAGAAAAGTAAAAGGAAAAAGTAAACAAAATTAACTTACTCAATACTTTCTGGGGTTCCGGTAAGTACACAGGGCCTCTCTGGAATCCCAGAACTCTCTACAAGAAGAATCAAGAAGATAAGGTATATTGGTGGGCGCCTGACAACTAAACATCTTTAGTACTGTGTATAGATTCAGTTTCTATACTCGGTTATCTAAGGCAGCCTCAAAAATCCCAGTTTCTTGGTAAAAAGATTCTCAATTTTCATATATAGCTGGGATATAAATTTGGCAGTCTTTTAACAAAGAAAATCTAGAGTACCTAGCAAATATTATATGAGTCAGCACTAGTTATTATTCTTCATTCCTCTTCTCTCATATTGTGATATACGGATGTCACTTAATTAGCATGGTTAAGTATAAAGACCATTGTCTTTGGAGGGGACTGGATTATGAATCTTGCTTTTGATGCTTACTATCTATATAATTGGCAAATAACTTAACTTCCCAGGGCTTCAAAGGCCTCTGAGAGTACTTTCAGATTTAGTTTTTTGATCCTGTGATTATTTTTATTCCTCAATTTTCTCATGTATACTAGGGATAATGACTATTTGTTTGCAAAGTGCTTTGAGACCCCTGATGAAAAGCCCAATGAATTGCACAGCAGTTGTCACCAATGTTAATTACATAATTATCTAACAAATCATTAATACAAGGGACTATCTTTGGGATACTATATGATAAATATTTAGCCTTTTGACAACCAATATATTAGGTATATTTTATTTTGTCTCATTAAGTTATCAAGTATACTGATATGTTTACATGTACTTTGATTGCATATATAGCACAATTAAATCCAAGTTTTCTTCCAGAATAATGAAAAGCACATTCTATACAAGAACATTATTTTTAATCTAAGATTTTAGGAACAAATTAATTTAAAATATTATAATAATTTTATTTCATTAACAAACATTCCTCTATTCAAATGTCCATCCCTGCTGTCCTTCATCCACTATATTAATCAGATATAAAATCAAATTATATTATGTAGAAAAATGTTTTCTTTTAGGAGGATCTGTCTCTCTTTCTATCCCCCCCCCCCCCCCCCCCCGGCAATTAGCTAATGAATAAAATAAAAAGAAAGGTACAAAGACCTGCATGGCTCTTAGGGAACTTAAGATATAGTAGGAATATAAGCAAGCATACAAATAATTATGATAGAAGTCAGAATGTGATAAACCTCAAAAAAGAGGTACAAATAAGGAATATGTGGCATACTGCTAGGAACCTATTCACAGCAAAAAGGAGGTATTCCTGAAATTGATGTGGGCCAATATGGATGAAACCAGAACACTAGCCATAAGAATAATGAAAATTTGTGGTCCAGAGTGGTGATCTTCAGAGTTCAATAGCTAAGGAGTGACCCTTGGGAATTCACCACTAACCCAAAGGACCATACGATTACCTTATGCCTTGTAGAGTCAGGCAATATACTTTCAAAGAAATCCTGAAAAGCTACAGTTGCACATGAAAATGACATAGGTCTATTTTGCATTACCAGTCCAGAAATAAAGCCCAATGAAATTTACCCCCACTAAATCCCCTTCTTCCATTCTACTTGCAAGACAATTAAAAATATTGCTTTTGTTTTCTGTTTGGGAGTAAATCTATCTCCTGGAGTTTCAAGAAAAGGCTTTGATCAAGTACCCATAAATTCTAAGCAATAAGTTAAGATGATAAATGAACATTGACTTTAAAACATGCACACGTAGGGTCATAAGAAAGAGAAGCTCTTACCTGGTGCAATCTGAATCTTGCAACCAGATTCTGCTTGAATTCGTGAAATCTGCTCACCACCCCGTCCAATAACTGAAAAAAAATTGAACAGGGTCAGAATTTACCACCCATTCCTGACTTTTCCCCAGTAACGGCTGGCTACTTACTTTTTTAAAGTTTCCACTGGGGTTCTTAAGTAAACGGGGATGGGAGTGGACTCAATTACTATCCCTTTACCACACTTAACTTTCTGGGAGTATATTAATTTAATAGAAAAAATATAATACAAATTACACTATCTTGGAACATTGACTTAAGCCACTTTAGGCATAATTTCTAACCTTATTTGATTTTGATTCTAATGGTCCCTGTGGTCATTGTCCTAAGCATGAAGTAAGGAATTTAAGTTACCAAATTTAGGTTAGTTTCAGAAGAGGTAACATGTCTCTTTAAAAAGTAAATATTTAGTTCTGAATAAGATAACTAAATGGATTAGGTAATTGGACAATCCAGATACTTACTGAACCCAACCATTTTATCAGGCACTTTGAATTCTTCCGTTATTACTGCCCTAAAAATGAGTAAGATTTCAAAGTCAATATAATAAATAATTTTACAACTCTCATTCTTAATACCCTCCTAACATGACAATATCGTAAGCCTAGAATTTTAAACACATTATTACATTAGTTTTGACAATGAACCTAAAATCGTATTAAGTCACTCAGATGAAACATGTTGTTTCTTACCACTTAAATGAAAAAAGTACTCAGTCAGTTGCTATTCTTACCATCATAAGTGAATAATCTAACAATTTGTTAATTACAAAGTTTCTCTTAATTGCTAGTTTTTTCTTCATATTTAATCTGAACATTTCGAATTGCTGCCTAATTCTTACATATTTTATTTTATCCACTTTGACTAATAATAGATTACTTAATAACGTTCTTTTCTACACTGGGTGACCTTTGCACTTCTCCTCTGGCATTTCTTTCTTCAGATCCAACAAATACCATTCTACTTTTCTATGTATGTCTTTTTTTCAAACTTTGCACTACTCTTTGGCTTCCTTCCAATTTATCTCTGTCTTTTAAAATACATGGCCCTAAACTGAACATAGTTTTCCAAGGTCTAACTGAGTTGAAAGCTGAAAAGAAAGGAATAATTACTTCACTCATTTTTTCAAGCACTCCTGTTAAAAAGCACCCAATCTAGTTTTGGATTTTTTCCCCCTGTTCTTTCTTTGGAAGACAAGTACTACATTGACTTATTCAAATTAACCAACAGGAATACTACCTAACTTCCCATATACCTTATTATGGACAATGTCCAATTTGTGCAACACCATAAAAAGCAATTAAATCTCAACATTTACCTTAGAGGGAAGTTAAATGTAGTTATAGGATCCTCCATCCCTGCTCCACTCCCCCCTTCCCCCCTCCAGCAACAAAAGCCTGCCATTTTTTAAACACCTCACACTCAGCTGGATTTTTAACCACCAAGGAAAGAGTTGAATAAAGTACATGTTTTTGTGAGAAGTGCTATGGTTAGAAGAGATGCAGTAGTTAAAAGTTCTTCCCATTATATAACTGTTATAAAACCACAGGGAGAGATTTTTCTATTGTAATGTGCATCCTTAGGGTGCGTAGATCCACAAATAATTTCTGATATTTACAAATATTATCTGAAAATAAGTAATTCTGGGACTCTCAATTATTTCTGACATATTGATGCCAAGACTGAATTTCATAAACACATTTAAAAATAGGCAAGATAATGCTAGCTACAAAAATGTATTCCCAGTAAAGTCAGATGGCTACAGCAAAATCAACAGTTTATGTGATACAAGTCAATTTGCTGTAGGTACATAGGAAAACAAACAAACAAACAAACAAACAAACAAACCCACAAAGTTAAATCAACCTAAAAATTCACAAGCCTTCTCTAGTATTCTTCTTGAATACTTTTGGCTCTGGACATCTTTGTAGAATAAAAGTACAAAATCACATTAGAAATAATGTGTCCATGTGTTGGAATAAATTGGTCAGAAATGGTTTTAAATATTTTTTCAACCAGTATAGTTCTGGCTGATAAAAATACTATAGAGAAGTTGGTCTTTTTCAATCCAAACAAAAATCTTAATTGTTAGTGGTTTCTTCAATTAAATATTTTTAAGCATAGCTAGAATGAAACTTTCTTGAGTCAGTAGTAGTTAATAATTTCAAAGGCCCTTCTTTTGTTGTTGTTCTTCAGAGTTTCAGTCATACCCGATTCTTTATGATCCTATCTGGGGTTTCTTGGCAAAGATATTGGAGTTGTTTGCCATTTCCTTCTTCAGCTTATTTTACAGAGGAGGAAACTGAGGTAAAGAGGTTAAGTGACTTGCCCAGTTTGTGTCTATGGCCAGATCAGAACTCAGGAAATCATGAGTCTTCCAGACTTCAGGCCCAGTAATGTCCCCTTCCATCTTAATTGTTTTGGGGAGACATGCAGAAAACATTTTTTATTAATGACATTTCAGCAAAAAACAATTAAGTGACTATTTACATAAAGTCACTTGGTGTCTCTATACCAGCAAAATATGGGTTTCGAGCTTTCCAATGCCATGTAATAACCACTGAATTTGCCTGTCTACTATGAGTATCATCTTGTACTACCTTACTCCAAGAGTACTTTTCTTGGTAAAAAGGTTACAGATTTCTAAAGCATTGGAAAAATTTAATTATTTCTTTTTTTATTCAATGTAAATCAGGAGAAAGAAAACCTGATATTCTGATAGCCCAATAGTTTTGTATAATGCTATTTAAGTTTTTAACACTCAAAAAACATTGAATTTATTCTTTGAAGTTCTTAGAAAGGGTTATTAAAGAAAAACATAAAATCCACAAAACCCCCAAAACTTCTGCTTTGAAAAAAATCTACCCTTATAGTTTTCCCACATTCTCAACCTCTGACTTACTAACACTCCAGTACAGATGGTGGATCAATAAACAATTAGAATTAATCAATAAATAATAAAACATAACCCACTGCTTACCTTTGATGTACCAAGGCCCCTAACTGGTTACCTACTGTGGCAAAGAGAAAGAGAAAAGAAAAATCAAAGCATTAGCACGGATAAACTAACTTCATCCCCATACAAGTTCTTATCATTAAAAAAAAAAAAATACAGAGAAAGAAAGAAAAGCAAACAGTAATTTAGGCTCAGTGGCTGAAATGAATGAGTTATATGATATGAAACAGGAGGGGATGTCTCGATCAACACAGTTTATAACCTAGTGTCCAGCTGAACAGAGGATAAGAAATTGATCTGTGTATGTCCATGCTGAGAGTCATGGGAGAAAATACTTCTTTCCCAAATCCCTCGAACTCACCATCTCCTCCATAGTTCTTAATTTAAAACTCAGTGTAAGGATGAAGAAGATAAGTTTTTTAAGCCAAATGTAAAGATTTAGCTTCCCTCCAGGCATTATTAAAGATCATTCAGTGACAGCTGTAGTCACTATACTATGGGCACATGTATATATATATTCCTTTCATTAATACTTTAAAAAATTTTTTCATTAAGATGATAAGCATCACAGGAGCAGGGGCTATGCCTTATGCTTCATTTTTAAGAGACTCTTATGCCATGCTTAATATAGATAAAAAATTATCATTCAAACTCACTTAAAATGAAGTCATTTTTTAAAAGGAAAATAAAAACCAAAAACAACTCTATAAATTTCCTCTCACTACAGTAACCCTTTAATCAAGTTTTTCCTGAAGGCATTTCAGCCATAACACCCCCCCCCAAAATCATTTGTTTTTACTTATCAAACACATAAGCTTAGAAAATATAAAACTCAAGTTATTACAAAGCAACAATCTGAACTTTATATAGAATTACTAGGAATTCAGAAATAGGCCTTTGGGGAAATGATTATAAACAGACTAAAGATAAACAGGTCAAGAACATTTTTTTAAACACAGTAATAGTATTTTATTTTCCCAAACAATTGCAAAGATAGTTTTCAACATTCACCTTTGCAATACCTTGCAGAATGAGTATTTCTAAAAAATATTTTATTTTCTCAACTACATGTAAAGACAATTTTAAACAATTTTTCAAAATTTTGTCTTCCAAATTTTCTCGCTCTCTCCTTTTCACTTCCCATCTCCCCAAGAGTGAAATATATATGAGCAATCATGTAAATATATCCTTTACGATAAAAGAGGAAGGCATCTCAAATCCAAGATGCTCAAATGATATTTCTATACAATAAACCTCAGTCTCTGACCTGAAATTAAGAAAACAGGATTATGGTACTTTCAAAAAGTAAGTTAAAAAAAATAAGTAAAATAAATAAGGCTAGAGTCACAAATATTTTCTTTTGGATCAATAGTTAAATAACAAGCCATCATCAGAAAACTTAACATGCCTATTTTGGGGGTAAGAGAATTGCCATTTTAATTTCTCTTAATTTTGTCTTTTGTATATTTTTGTATTGAATAGAAGATGTCTCAATCAGAATATTCATCTGTAGAAAAGTTAGATTGAAAGGCAACTGCCTAGGTGGTATCATTGATGCCAAACCAATTCTAAGTGAAAGCCAGACAAATACAAATTAAAAGAAGAACCAATCAGTCAAAAAGCCCCTCCTATATGTCAGGCACTCTGGTAGGCCCAGGGAATATAAATACTAAATATGAAACAATCCCTGAAGTCAAATTTCTTACATTTTAATTAAGAAAACAAATTTGAATATGTTATACACATATGTATGTATATAGAAAGCAAAGATAAACACAAAATACTTGAATATAATGTTTTAAGAAGGAAGGGTATTACCAGGTAGTAGAAAGGATTGTCTGAACTGCAGAAAAGAATTTCCTGAGATTTCACTGAGGACGCAGTACATTCTAGACATAGGGACCAATCAATGCAAATAGAGACTTGGACATAGGAAATGAAAGACCACATGTAAGGACAAAGACGAGGCCAATTTGGCTAGACTGTGGTGTTGTGGTAGTTGGGATGAGAGGAAATGTGCAATTAAATTAGAAAAAGGTGCTGATAAAAGGTTTTGGATTATATCTCAACTTCTGAAGAGGGTTATTCCCCTAAGAGACAGGAATGATAGGTGAATCAAGCCACAAAAATGAGTAATTTGTAGGGCAGGTCCCTCAAGTCATGGCTAGAACTTCTTATTAGCTTATTCTCCATATCCATGTCCAGAATTTGTCTTTTAAAGAACCTAGAGGTAATTTATTAAAGGAAAAAAAGAAACAAATGATCACTTATTAAACAAATGGTGGAAATGTTTTATGAAGTCTCAACAGTCTTGTTATAGGCCAAAATTTTTTTTTAAATGGTAATTAACAAAAAGAACAGTAATTTACATGGTGCATTAATGTTTGCAAAGTGCTCTAGCAACATTCTATCATTTTATCCTTACAACAATTCAAGGAGATAAGTGCTATTTACAATGATTAGTTCTGGCATTCCTCTTCTCTAGGCTTCTCTTTTCTCATCTGCCAAACTGGAAAATAATGTTTATTATTTCATAATTCTCTTGATATGCTCTCCAAAGGAGAACAAACCTGCTCAGCAGAGTAGAAGGTAAAAACTAAAATAACACAGGTGCATGACAAATCAAAACCGAATGCCAAATAGTTTAGTTATGTGTTGAGCCAAGAGATCAGTTTCTATACTATGTCAACTAATATTTACCATAAGCAAGGGCAATGAATTAAGAATGAGATGTTATAAAAAGTTGATTATAGTCAAAACATTGACCATCGTCAATTCTTAGTTGATTCAATTGATATTAGCATTAAAGTAAACTTGTTATTCACAAATTATTCTAAATTTTGTACTTATCAAAACAGAACTTCCTTCTGATAGCCAAGTACTTGCCTTAAGTTTTATGGGCACTATAATTTTGAATGACTAACTGCTTAGCTGACAAGTAGAGATGCCTATAAATATTGAAAATAAAAATGCAGACACCATTTCACAAAGACATGGAAGACTACCATTTTTACACCGAAAGAAAAGAATGCAGTCTATGTTCAAGTTCAAAATCAGATTTAACCATTTGAGTTGATTCTCAAAAATGTCAAATGCCTTCTTCCTTCATGTAGATGAATGCAGACCAAAGCTGAAACATATAATTTAAAGTTTCATTCTTTCTGAGGCATTCCCATTTAGCTCCTAAAAATGGGAGCTAGTTGTTAGATGAGAAAAAGGTACTAGCATTTATATGCTGAAGCACTGCAAACTGATAATTCCAGGCACAAGAAAGACATCTATCCATATCCTTAATGATGGGGAGAAGGGCAAACTCTGGAGGCCATATAATGTCCCCTTTCTCATCACATGCATAGGTGCACCCACTGAACACAATTTAACTGTAACTGCAGTCATTTTACTGCAAAAAAGCAAGAATGTTGAATAAAAATCAGTCCCATTTCCTGCTAATGGTGCCTGCTGGTTGACAATATTTCATCTTGCCTTAACTGAATTCTAGCACTCACTTACAAAAAAGTAGGTTTTTAATTTATTTTCCATTCTATAAAAACAAGCCATACCACCAATGCTAAGGAAAGCATAATCTCTATACAGAAAGTATGCATATTATGTGTCAAATATTTCCTTTAAGAGTAAGTCTTTTCACATTTATGGTTAGAAGATATTTCCTGAATCAAACATGGGAAAGAGACGATTACAAAAAAAGAGATAAAAAATAATTTTGATTACATGAAACTGAAATTTCTTCAAAAACAACATCAATGCTTCTAGCCTAAGAAGGGAAGCAGCTGAATGGAAAAAAATATTTGCATCAAAATTTTCATATACAAGTTTGGTACCCAAGTTATATAGACAGTTAACAGAAATAAGAAGACCAAAAGCTATGCTTCATCAGGTGAATGATTAAAGAACATAAACCTGTAGTTCTCAAAAGAATTTCAAACTATTAATAAATAGCCATATAGAAGAATGCCACAAGTCATTAAAAAAAATCAAAATAATCCTGAGGTTTTACTTGACACTCAGTAAATTGGCAAATATGACAAAAGATAGGAATAGCTGATATTGGAGAAGTAGTAGGATCATTCAGGGAAAGCAAGCTGGGATTTTGCAAACAGTGACTAAAACTTTCATACCCTTTGATCCAGAGATTCTCCTATTATACAAGGCATATACCCCAAGGAGTTCACTGATTAAAAAACATTAAATTTGTATAATAACATCTTTTGTGATAGTGAAGAGCTAGAAGCTAAACAGATACCCACTGATTGTGGAATAGTTAAACAAATCATTACATAAATAAAATGCATTACTACAGTGTTCTAAGGACTACAGAAAAGCATGGGAAGACTGACTGATAGTTAAGAAAACAACACACAATGACTAGCACAATGTAAATAAAAAATATTTCAAAACAAAAGAAAATGAATGCTACAAGAATTACATGCCCCTAGGAGCTTTGAACAGCATTTTATACTTCTCCCCTCTCCTTTACAGAATACAAAGTGGAGATACTGAGACTTTGGGGGAGAGGAATGCACTGACTGCTGGTTTTTTCTACTATTTCTTTTTCTTTTTAATATTCTTTGTTACAAGAGATAGCTCTTTGAAAGTAGGGAAGGGGAGGGATACTTCAGGAAAGTTAGGTGATGTAAAAACAAAGATAGAAAATTTTAAAAATAATAATAAAAATTTAAGATCACAGATCAATTATGAAGAATTTGCTTATATGAAAAATAGTGGGATAATTTGCTTCCCACTACTCAAAAAGTATACTTATTTTTCTAATACAAAAAAGGCAAAATAAAACCAGTATACCAGTCTGTTTTTCTTATTTAAATTTAATAGCATTTTAAGAGGAAAAAAAAAATCAAGCTCGTCTAAAGCAATAAAAATTTCTCTATAGTTAGAATAGATGTGCCAATTTTGGAGAAAATAATTTTTCTCCACCAAAAACCTGGACTCACTGATTTCTTGACCTTTAGCAATGAATACACCATAATTAGAATAAAATTTTATATTTATATAGTGACATAAAATTCTTGAATCTTCTAAAAAAATTGGTCTCAAAAACTATATCGGTATTCTGTATAGCAATAAAAATTTCTCTATAGTTAGAATAGATGTGCCAATTTTGGAGAAAATAATTTTTCTCCACCAAAAACCTGGACTCACTGGATTTCTTGACCTTTAGCAATGAATACACCATAATTAGAATAAAATTTTATATTTATATAGTGACATAAAATTCTTGAATCTTCTAAAAAAATTGGTCTCAAAAACTATATCGGTATTCTGTATCCTAAGAGTGACTCCTAGTTTTTTTTGGAAATTTGAAAAATGCTTATAGTCATAGACTTGTAAACAGTGATTACAACCTTCATACCCTTTGATCCAGAGATTCTTCTACTACACAGGCATATACCCCAAGGAGTTCACTGATTTAAAAACATTAAATCTTAATCATCTGATCTTTCCCTACATTTACGTCCTAGAATTAAAGGATAATTTGACTCCCTACCCAGGTGAGGCTTTCATGATTGGTAACTTCAATAGTATCTATAATAACTAAAATTCTCTTCCTTTCTCCTTTAGACCTTGAACAGCTCTATCTGCTTTTATCATTCAAATTCAACATATAAATAACAGATCACCACAAATTTGTGCATTTTTCCTTCAATTAAGATTTCTTAATCATTCTTTAGTCCTTTTGGCTGCTGTTCTAAAGCTCCATCGCCGGCATTCAATTGTAGCATGAGTTCCACTCGCCATACATGAGATTAGATAGTAAAACATGTTCATTCACTCTACTGAATCTTAACATGTCTTCATCCTATCTGCACTCTCACTTTTCTTCCTTAACCCCAAAGAAAGGACCCACCCCCAAACTTTCTATTCTCCACCTTTGTGCTTTCAATTTCATCATGCCACTCCTATTTTAAGACCTATCTCGATCATTCCAAGTCAGACCAATCAAGCAGGCCACCATCTCACTTCCTAGAAGCAGAGAGCACAGCAGGTAGCTGGGCCTGTAATCAGAAGATTTGTACCTAAATCTTACCTTAGTGTGACCTGAGGCAAGGCACTTAATCATTCTCAACTAATTTTCTCAACTATAAAATGTTTTAAAAGCTGAAATGAGATAACATATAAAGCACCTAGCAAATCTAAAAAATGCTTTATGAATGCTAGTAATTATTATTATTATTATCATCATCACTTTTCACCTGTATATTCCAACAGCCTCCTTAACTGGTCTCCTTGACAAGTCTCTCCTCTCTCCAATTCTTTTTTTGAACAGTTGCCAAAATAATCTTCCTAAATTTGACCATGTAGTCGCTCATCAGTTGGGAAATGGTTGAATCAGTTATATGTCAATGCAATGGAATATTATTGCTCTGTAAGAAATGATCAGCAGACCAATTTCATAAAGGCCTGGAAAAAGTTACATGAACTGATACTAAGTGAAATGAGCAGAACCAAGAGAAAACATTTTATGTTGGCTTTAGTAATAAGAAAAGAAAAAGAAATTGAAGGAATTAGAATAGGCAATAAGGACATAAAATTATTACTCTTTACAGATGATATAGTGAATCCTAGAAAATCATTCAAAAATCTACTTGAAAAAATTCACAGCTTTAGCAAAGTTGCAGGATATAAAATAAATCCACACATCATTAGCATTTCTATATATTACTGACAAAGCCCATCAGAAAGAGATAGAAATAAATATTCCATTTAAAACAACCATAGACTGGGGCAGCTAGATGGCGCAGTAGACAGAGCACCAGTCCTGAAGTCAGGAGTTCAAATTTGAGTTTCAGACACTTAACACTTCCTAACTGTGTGACCCTGGGCAAGTCACTTGTAGCCCCAATTGTCTCAGCAAAAAATAAAATAGCTATTGACAAAATAAAATATTTGAGGGTCTACTTGCCAAGACAAATCCAAGAACTATATGAACACAATTACACAACACTTCTCACACAAATAAAATCAGATCTAAACAATTGGAAATATATCAATTGCTCATGGGTAGGCTGAGCTAATATAATAAAAATAACAATTCTGCTTAAATTGGTCTACTTATTCAAACTGCCAAGAAAATTACTTTATAGATCTAGAAAAAATAATAAAATTCATCTGGAAGAACAAAAGGAAGAATATTAAGGTAATTATTGAAAAAAAAATACAAAGGATGGTAGCTTTGCAGTATCAAACCTAAAATTATAAAACAGCAGGCATCAAAAGCATTAGGTACTGGCTAAGAAAATAGTAAATCAGTGAAATGGATTAGATACACATGACACAATAATCAAGGCCTATAGTAAGCTAGTATTTGATAAATCCCCAAACTCCAGTTTTTAGAATAAGAACTCACTATCTGACAAAAATCGCGGGGAAAAGTGAAAATGTCAGAAACTTGGCAGAGACCTGTATCTCACATGCCATAGCAAAATAAAGTTAAAATGACTTGGGCATAAATGATACCACCATGAAAAAAATTAGGAGAGCAAGGAATGATTTGCCTATCAGATCTTTGGAAAAGGAAGGAATTATGATCAAAGAAGAATTAGAGAACATTAAGAAAGGCAAAAAAGAAAAAAGACAACTTTGATTAAATTAAAAAGTTTTATGAGGATCAATTCTAATGGAAGTGGCTGTCTTGGGCAATGAGTATTGTTGTTGAAGTATATTATGATCTCCTGGTCCTGCTCATTTCACTCAGCATCGGTTCATGTAAGTCTCTCCAGGCCTTTCTGAAATCATCCTGGTGGTCATTTCTTATAGAACAGTAATATTCCATAACATTCATATACCACAATTTATTCAGCCATTCTCCAATTGATAGGCATCCACCTAGCTTCCAGTTTCTGGCCACTACAAAGAGGGCTACCACAAACATTCTTGCACATATGGGTCCCTTTCCTTTCTTTAAGAACTCTTTGGGATATAAGCCCAGTAGTAGCACTGCTGGATCAAAGGGTATGAACAGTTTGATAACTTTTTGAGCATAGTTCCAAATCGCTCTCTAGAATGGCTGGTTGTGTTCACAATTCCACCAACAGATACTAATATATTGTTGGTGATGTAAAATGAGGCAACCATTCTGGAGAGCAATCTGGAAGTATGTCCAAAGGGCTATCAAACTGTACATACTCTTTGATCCAGCAGTGCCCCTACTGGGTCTGTATCCCAAAAATCATAAAGAAGGTAAAAGGACCCAAATATGCAAAAATGTTTATAGCAGCTCTTTTTGAGGTAGCAAATAATTGGAAAATGAGTAGATGCCCATCAATTGGGGAATGGCTGAATGAGTTGTGGTATATGAAGATAATGGAATATTATTGTTCTATAAAAAATGATGAACAAATCGATTTTAGAAAGGCCTGGAAAGATTTATAAAACTGATGCTGAGCGAAACAAGCAGAACCAGGAATACACTGTACACAATAACAACAAGAATGTGTGATGATCTATATTGTATTTAACATATACTTTAACATATTTAATATATATTGGACTACCTGCCATCTAGGGGAAAGGGGGTGGGGGGAGTTGGAACAAAAGGTTTTGCAAGGGTCAATGTTGAAAGATTACCCATGTGTATGTTTTGTAAATAAAAAGCTATTTAAAAAAATGTGTGATGGTCAGCTATTAAAAACTTGGTTCTTCTCAGTGAATCCTTCGATCCAACGCAATCCCAATAGACTTTTGGACAGCAAATGCCATCTGCACCCAGAGAAAGACTGAATGTAAATCAACATATGCTATGTTCACTTCTTTTTTTCCCCTCTCCCATGGTTTTTCCTTTTTGCTCTGATTTTTCTCTCCTAGCATGATTCATAAAGCAATGTGAATTAAAGATAAATAAATTTTAAAAGAGAACAAAAAAATTACTCATGCATATGTACTGTCAAAAAAATTTTATAATTATAAAATTAATTTTAAAAAAGAAAGAACATTCTATACAACAAGATTATGTGATGATCAACTCTGACGGACTTGGTTCTTTTCAACAATCTTCACTATCTAGTTCCAATAGAGTTGTGATGCTGAGAGCCATCTGCATCTTTCACCATTTTTGTTGTTGTTTGTATGCTTTTTCCCCCCTTATTTTTTCTCCTTTTTGTTTTGATTTTTTTCTTGTGCACCATACTAAATTCAGAAATGTTTAAAAGGCTACACAGGTTTAATCTATATGGGATAACTTGATATCTAGGGCATGGGGAAATGGAGGAAGAAAAATTTGGAATGATATGATTTTGCAATGGTTACTGTTGAAAGCTATCTGCATTTATTTATTTATTTTTATGTCAGCCATGCTGGTGTTTTTATTTATTTGTTTGTTTGTTTATTTATTTATTTGGAGTAGTTTTTATTTACCAGATATGTGCATGGGTAATTTTACAACATTGACAATTGCCAAATCTTTTGTTCCAATTTCACCCCCCCCCCCAGATGGCAGGGCCACCAATATATGTTAAATTAACATGTTAGAGTATAAATTAAATACAACATAACCAAACAGTTGTTTTGCTGAACAAAAAGAATCGGACTTTGAAATAGTATACATTTAGCCTGTGAAGGAAATCCAAAATGCAGGTGGACAAAATTAGAGGGATTGGAAATTCTATGTAATGATTCATAGTTATCTCCCAGAGTTCTTTCGCTGGGTGTAGCTGGTTCAGTTCATTACTGCTCTATTGGAACTGATTTGGTTCATCTCATTGTTGGAGAGGCTTTGCATTTATTTTGAAAATAAAAAACTAGTATAAAAAAAATTTGAACTTAGGGGAAAAAAATTGTCCAAAAAACTCAAAAGCTCCAGGAGTACTCTATTGCTTCAAAGATAAAACAAACTCTTCATTTGACATTTAAAGCCCTTCACAATCTGACTCCATCCTATTTTTCCCTCTCCCTGTCAATTTGCTCTGTGTTTTAGCCAAACTGGCCTGTTTGATATTTACTTTACTTAGCATTACATCTTCACCCCACTGCTGTAGCACAAGCTGTCCTTAATACAACGCAATGTTCTCCCTAATCTCCTTCCACTTTTTAGAATCCCTTGATCTTTTCAAGACTCAACTTGAATTATTCCTTACATAAAGATTTTCCTGATTTCTCCTCTTTTTAGTGCTCTTTCCCTACTCTTCCATCCCCATAATTTTCTATTTTTAATTATGTCCTTTTTGTTTCTACCAGTAGAGTATAATATTCTTATGGCTCTGTATCTATCTTTGTAACCTCTGGGCCTAACACAGTGCTTGTCCTAGCCCAAGACATGGTAAGCTGGTGTAATGGTTCCTTTGCCTCCAGTCTATATTCTCTCCAATCTACCCTGCACATTGCCACCACTATTTTCTTCATTGTTTCCCATAGCTTCCAAGATAAAAAAAAAAAAAAATTCTTGGGACTATTAGGCATCAATATACTTTTGCAACTTTACAACTATTCTCCAATGAATCTTCCTCTTGACCATCCATTTCCTGCTTCACTTCAAACCTAACATTCCCCCTATCCTGAGATAACTTGTGCTCCATAACTTGAGTCAACTCATTAAAACTCAAATTAAATCTGTCAAGTCCTTTACTAGTTACTATATCATGAAGAGAGCATTTATCACATAAAGGACAGGTTCAGGACCTATGATTTCATTGATATAAAGAAGTCCCAGAAGAGGACATATACTCTAACAATACAGCTTAATATCTTAGAAAGTGACAGAGTAGAGCTTTTTGGCTTTGATAAGTCAAAATGTACCCATTTCTAGAGGCCTAGAGGACCAGAGTTAAATTATTTGTCTCACATCATGCAGCTACTTAGTACCTAAGTAGAATATGAATTGAATTCTTCCTAATTCAATTCTAAGTTTAGCTGTCTTTATCAACTTTTCCATGCTGCTTCTCATATTACAGAGTTATCATATGTCGATATATTAATTTGTTTACCTGCATTTATGATGGAATTTTGGAATTAGATGGGACCTCAGGGGCCTTCAATTTAACATATACCTTAAAAAAGACTCCTCTTTGTTTTTTTTACTGAGGCAATTGGGGTTAAGTGACTTGCCCAGGGTCACACAGCTAGGAAGTGTTAAGTGTCAAATTTGAACTCAGATCCTCCTGCCTTCAAGGCTGGTACTCTATCCACTACACCATATAGCTGCCCAGGCTCCTCTTTGTAACTATGCAACTTTCAAAGTAATAATTCAACCTTGGCTTAAAAGCCTCAAGTGAGAGAATGTATTGTATCCTCAATTTGCATCTTTATGGTTCTGCCCTTTGGGAACAATGTAACGAGATGCAGATCATAACTCTTTAAACCTATACACCTATACACCTAAATGGGGAAAGGAAGATTTTACTTCCCAGTCACATCAGACTAGGGAAAAATACTTTGGTCCACAAATCACTAGGATGATAGGAGAAATGATACAGCAGAAAAGAGACATGCCCTCTCCAGAGGAAATGATGCAGTTTGTCCTTCGTTTTCAAAGAGGACCAATGATATCACAATTGAGTGACATCTTAACTTGCATGTGAACAGGATTTAAGCAACAAAAAACCACAAAAAGTTCTTAGTTCTCATTTTTCCTTCCAGAGTCATCAGAGACCACTAGGAAGGCAAAAGTCAGGATAACTGGTGATGGCCTATTCAGTAGATGACCTTGAGAGTCTTCAATGTCTGATATACCACAGTGCCTGCTTCAGCAACCTTCATGGCCATTGGAACAAACTCTTCTCAAACACCCATTAAGCAAGAGAGTCTTCACATGCTTGAGGTAGAAATTCCTCAACTTATTGATGAGTCTGAGCCAAACCTGGGTGTGTCCATTTGACAGGTCGATTTACCAGGTATGGCCACTTTGCATGCTACATAGTTTCTTGGAGCCAAAGGTAGTTGAACAGCCTTGAGAGGGATTCAGCAATTTGAGGAACAAGCCCTCATACCCAAATGTTAATTGTCCCTGAACACTCAAGATAGTATGGGCTACTGGCAATGCAGTAACTCTGATACCAAAAAACCCTAAGAACCTCTTAAAGTCATTAGAATATTGAGCAGACCTCAAGCATGAGTGATTTACACATAGGATAGACAAGATTCAATCAGAATAAGGTACTGTCTCTCCAAGTATCCTATAAGGTCCTTAGGGCAAAAGTCCATCTTAACCCTTCTGTTATCTCTTACTTGACTAAGATTAGCCCTGGAAAAACATATTTGGAAAAATTTAATAGTAAATGTAGAAGGCTGCATGATGGAATGTCTAATATGTTTTATTATTAAAGTAAGAAAATCAACACTTATTTTCTGTCAATTTTCACTTACATTTTACAATTTACACTTCACTTATACTTACATTCACTTACTCTTACGTCAATCAGTTAATATAAGATTCAGGTAATTTTCAATCTATGAAATAAGTTGAAAATTCTTGCATCACTCATATTCTGTCCTTAGATGGCATGGTCATGAAGTCTTTACTAAGTGTTAAATAGTTTGATCAAAAATTTAAGAAGAGAAGAACTTCTGTGCCCAACTATATTCACAAGCACAGAGAAATACCCAATATAAGAAAGCTAGAAATTTCTATTTTAATTTGTCCCCACAGAAAAGACTCAGTTTCTAACAAGAAGTGATGATTCTGAAGTTTTCAAAAGATTATTTTACTCTTTATATAAATATGTATACCCTCTGATCCAACAGTATCTCTACTAAGTCTATCTCAAAGAGATAAGAAAGAAAAGGATCCACATGTACAAAAATGCTTGTAATAGCCCTTTCTGTAGTGGCAAGGAAATGGAAATTGAGTAGTGCCCCTCAGTTGGGGAATGGCTAAATAAGTTATGGTTATTGATTTTAAACTATATTACAAAGGAGCAGTCACCAAAACCATTTGGTATTGGCTAAGAAATAGACTTAATTGATCAGTGGAATAGGTTAGGTTCACAGGACAAAATAATCAATAACTATAGCAATCTAGTGTTTGACAAACCCAAAGATTCCAACTTTTGGTATAAGAATTCACTATTTGACAAAAGCTGCTGGGAAAACTGGAAATTAGTATGGCAGACACTAGGCATGGACCCAACTTAACACCATACACCAAGATAAGATCAAAATGGATTCATGATTTAGGCATAAAGAACAAGATTATAAATAAATTAGAGGAACACAGGATAGTTTACCTCTCAGACTTGTGGGGAAGAGGAAGGAATTTGTGACCAAAGACACTACTGATCACAAAATACAAAATTTTGATTATAACAAGTTAAAAAGCTTTTGTACAAACAAAATTAATGCAAACAAGATTAGAAGGGAAGCAATAAACTGGGAAAACATTTTTTATTGTTAAAGGTTCTGATAAAGGCCTCATTTCCAAAATATAGAGAGAGTTAACTCTAATTTATAAGAAATCAAGCCATAGGGGCAGCTAGGTGGCGCAGTGGATAGAACACCAGCCCTGAATTCAGGAGGACCAGAGTTCAAATCTGGTCTCAGACACAACATTTCATAGCTGTGTGACCCTGGGCAAATCACTTAACCCCAGCCTCAAAAAAAGAAAGAAAGAAATCAAGCCATTCTCCAATTCATAAATGGTCAAAAGATATGAACAGACAATTTTCAGATGATGAAATTGAAACTATTTCTACTCATATGAAAGGGTGTTGCAAATCACTATTGATCAGAGAAATGCAAATAAAGACAACTCTGAGATACCACTACACACCTTGATAGGTGTTAGATTGGCTAAGATGACGGAAAAAGATAATGACGAATGTTGAAGGGAATGTGGGAAAATTGGAACACTGATGCATTGTTGGTGGAATTGTGAATGGATCCAAACCATTCTGGAGAACAATTTGGAACTATGCTCAAAAAGTTATCAAACTGTGCATACCCCCTGATCCAGCAGTGTTACTAAACTGGGCTTATATCCCAAAGAGATATTAAAGAAGGGAAAGGGACTCATATGTGCAAAAATGTTTGTAGTAGCCCTTTTTGTAGTGGCAAGAAACTGGAAACTGAATGGATGCCCATCAATAGGAGAATGGCTGGGTAAATTGTGGTATATGAATATTATGGAATATTATTGTTCTGTAAGAAATGACCAGCAGGATGAATACAGAGAGGTTTGGAGAGACTTACATAAACTGATGCTAAATGAAATGAGCAGAACCAGGAGATGATTATACACTTCAACAACAATAATGTATGAGGATGTATTCTGATGGAAGTGGATATCTTTGACAATGAGAAGATCCAATTGATCAATGATGGACAGAACCAGCTACACCCAGAGAAACAACACTGGGAAATGAATGTGGACTACTTGCATTTTCGGTTTTTTCCCCAGGTTATTTTTACCTTTCTGAATCTGATTTTTCTTGTGCAACAAGAGAATTGTATGGATGTGTACACATATATTGTATTTAAGATATATTTTAACATGTATGAGACCTGCTTGCCATCTAGGGGAGGGGGCGGAGGAGGGAAGGGAAAATTAGGGACAGAAGTGATTGCAAAGGATAATGTTGAAAAATTACCCATGCATAAGTTCTGTCAATAAAAAGCTATAATAAAAAAAAATAAGTTATGGTATATAAATATAATGAAATATTACTTTTCTATAAGAAATGATGGAACAGGCTGATTTCAGAAAAGCCTGGAAAGACTTACAGGAAATGATGCTGAGTGAAATGAGCAGAATCAAGAGAACATTATACCCAGTACCAACAAGACTATGTGATGATCAACTATGATGCAAAGTACCATCCTCATCCAGAGAGAGAACTATGGAAACAATATGAATTAAAGTACAGTATTTTCATCTTCTTTGTTGTAGATTTTTTCTTTCTCATGGTTTTCCTTCTGTTGACCTGGTTTTCTTGCACAACATGACAAAAATGGAAATACATTTTAAAAAATTGAACATATTTAGCCTATATGAGATTGTTTCCTATCTTGAAAAAGGAGATGGTAAGGAGAAAAATTTGTAATACCAAGTTTTACAAAAATAAACGTTGAAAACTATACATATTTGAAGAAATAAAATATTATTACAAGTAATTAAAGACCATATTCTATACTTCAATACAACTAACCAAAATTCCTTAGATCTACAACAAATTCCTTTTCTATTTCAGGGTATTGACCTTCTCAAAGAAGTGACCTTGAAATTTATTCACTAAGTTGTAAACCAGGATGTCCTGAAAGGTAGATACATCTGCATTTTACCTTAAGAATGTGCATATTTATAGCTAATAATGAATAAATTCTTTTAAAAATTCAAAATGATTTGCTTTATACATTGCTACAGAACAACAGAATTATGTACAGCTAGATTCTCATTCGTAACATATTCTCTTTAGCAGCTGTATAAGTTAAATCACAATGCATACTTCCATTGGGCTGTAATCAATCACCAAGTTTTACCATAATTTCAAATTGTATGAATTTTAATGTAGTCAGCTTTTCTATAACACATGTTTCAAAAATGTGCATTTGTTCCAACACAATTGATATATCAGGGAACAATTCAAGTTTGCTTTTGTGTGTGTGTGTGTGTTTTTTTTTTTTCTGAAACACTGAGAATATAGAATTGCTTCACAATAACTCAATAACTACAATCTTTCAGAAGCCCACTTCGACAAGCAAATTTCAGCTCCTTGTTCAAGGCAAAGTGTCATTTATTATATATAACTTCTGATACAGTAGGAGCACTCCATACCTATTCCTACTTCTAGACCCTGCCTTCTCTTATAACTATGGACTCCAGAATAAGACTCGAAATTGCACACCTATAATATGAGGATTAGAGACTGACAGGCCTAACAGCAGGCCAAGCAATAACTCTGGGCTTCAGATGAAGCTACTATTTATTTTAGCATTTAAATATTTCATTTACCATAACTTCATTTAAAATGGATATTATGCTACCATAATCTCCTAACTTTTTAAAGGTATTTTGTTTTCCAAATACATGTAAAGATAGTTTTCAACATTTGTTTTTGTAAGATGTTATGTTTCAATTTTTTATTCCTCCCTCCCTTATTTCTCCCTCTCCAAGTCATCAGGTAATCTAAGTTAAATATGTGTAATTCTTTTTTTTAACAGTATTTTTCCAGATACATGCAAAGATAGTTTACAACATTCACCTTTGCAAAACCTTGAGTTCCAAATTTTTCTCTCTCTTCCTTCCTTTCTCCCCAACACAGCAAGCAATCTGACATTGGTTAAACATGTGCAATTCTCCTAAATATATTTCAATATTTATCATGCTGCACAAGAAAAATCAGATCAAATAATGGACAGAAACAACTACATCCAGAGAAGGAACACTGGGAATTGAATGTAAAATATTAGCACTACTGTCTATCTACCCAGGTTACTTATACCTTAGGAATCCAATACTTAATGTGCAACAAGAAAATTGGATTTACACACATATATTATATCTAGGTTATACTGTAATACATGTAAAATGTATGAGATTGCCTGTCATCTAGGGGAGGGAGTAGATGGAGGGAGGGGAAAATCTGGAAAAATGAATACAAGGGATAATGTTATGAAAAAATTACTCATGCATATATACTGTCAAAAAAATGTATAATTATAAAATTAATTTTTAAAAAAGAAAAATCAGATCAAAAGGGAAAAAAACAAAAAAAAAGAAAAAAGCTACAAACAAGCAAACAACAAAAAGATGAAAATACTATGCTTTGATCCACATTCAATTTCCATAGTTCTCTCTATGACAAATGGCACTTTCCATCCCTAGTCTATTAGAATTGCCTTGAATCACCTCACTGTTGAAAAGAGTCAAGTCCATCACAGTTGATCATCACATAAATGTACAATGTTCTCTTGGTTCTGCTTATTTCACTCAGCATCAGCTCAAAAGTCTTCCCAGGTTTTTCCGAAATCAGCCTGTTTAACAATAGAATAATATTCCATTACATTTCTACACCTTAACTTTTTCAACCATTCCAACTGATGGCATCCGTTCAATTTCCAGTTCCTTGATACTACAAAAAGTGCTGCTACAAACATATTTGCATTATGTATAATTCTTTTAAACATTCCCATATTTGTCCAGTTGTACAAGAAAAATCAGACCAAAATTTACCTTAAAAAATAATGTATCACTGATGAAGTTTTTGAACTTTTTATCCTTTAACCTCATTTTCTCCATAAGGTCTATAGTTTTTATTGTGTGATTCTGCATAGTGGTATTTCTTGGGAAGGCACATATGCATTACTGCAGAACTGTTTATAATCCAACCACTTCAGGTCATTCATTATTTGCACTAATTGGGAGGTGGGATGGTGGTGATAGTGGTAGGTGGTGCATAGCTATAAACTAGTCAAAAGAAAAGATTATTTCTTTGATAAATTAGGAGTGCTCAGTGGCTGGCTTCTTTTCTAAAATATTCAGAGCCTCAATAATTATTAACAAAACACAGTTTAAGAAAAATTTGCTTAAGACAACTCTGAGGTACTGCTATATACCTCTTATATTGGCTAAGATGACAAGAAAAGATGATAAATGTTGGAGGAGATGTGGGAAAAGAGGCACTAATACATTGTTGGTGGAGTTGTGAACTGATCCAACCATTTAGGAGAGCAATTTGGAACTATGCCCAAAGGGCTATCAAACTGTGCATACACTTTCATTTAGTGTTTCTACTGGGCCAGTATCCCAAAGTGATCATTAAAAAGGGAAAAGGAGTCACATGTGCAAAAATGTAGCAGCGCTTTTTGTAGTTGACAGAACTAGAAACTGAGTGGAGGACCAGAAAGGCTGAACAAGTTATGGTATATGAATGTTATGGAATATTATTGTTCTATAAAAAACAGGATTCTTTTAAAAATTCAAAATGACTTGCTTTATTAAATACTGGAAAAACTTGGAAAGTACATAAACTGATGCTAAGTGAAGTGAGCAGAACCAAAAGAACATTATACACAACAAAAATGAGATTATGTGATGATCAATTCTGATGGACATGGCTCTTTTCAACAATGTGATGGAGAGAGCTATCTGCATCCAAAAGAGGAATACAGGGACGGAACAGTGGATATCACAACATAATTTTTTCAACTTTTTTTTGGTCATTGTTTGCTTGCTTATTATTATTTTTCTCATTCCCTCTCCCCCATTTTTGATCTGATTCTTCTTGTACAGCATGATAGATGTGAAAATATATATAGAAGAATTGTACATATTTAACATATATTGGATTACTTGCCGTTTAGGGGAAAGGGCAGAGGAAAGGAGAAAATTTTGGAGCACAAGATTTGTAAGGGTGAATGCTGAAAACTATCTTTGCATATATTTTGAAAATAAAAAAAACTATTATTTTTAAAAATTGCCTTTATAGACATTCATTTATTACACTAACAAATTCCAAAGTTCTGCTGAAATACTAAGAAATGCCTGAATCATTCTCTCATTAGTTCTTGCATTCCTAAACTTTTAATGAATTTTGAAAAAACAAAGTTTTGACCCTAAGAGAGCTGTCAAGTAAACATGAATGCTGTTTCTTGTTCTTTTTTTAAAATGTGTCTTACATGTTTATTCAAGAAAATGGAACACCTAGCTCCATGACCTTACTCATGCCAAGAAAACAAATAATGAAATGATGCTGTCAGACCCAATATTCTAACAAAGTTTAAATAAAAATTTACATAGCTAGGACAAATCTATGTAAAAGAGAAATCTGACTTTGATTTTGGGGCATAAGATATACTCCATATCAAATTAGAATGATTCCTCTCATAATTCTATTATTTGTCACCATAAGCCTATTAATTATAAAATTCATAATTTAAGAGATTTCATTCAAAACAGACATAAATCATTTTTGTTTAATTCTGTAATTTAATCAAAAGAAATTCAGCATATTTTTAGAACAATACATGGAAAAAAAAAGTTAAAGAGGAGAATTTCTTGCTAAAACACAGAATTTCTGTATAGCACATAAGAATTCTTAGTCCACAGATAAGATATGATTCTTACCTGAAATGGTTCTAACATTAAGCAGATTCAATTTTTGGAAGTAAAGTAGTTAAGTTTTCATTTTCTTTTTAAAAAAGATTTAGCCAAAAGTGGAAGGTATGCATGAAATCATATTACATTACAATAGAAGCATGAAGGAAGGAAAAATACCTGTTGCATTGAGCAATACTCTTGGGCTGTCCCTTGGTTGTTTCCTAGTTTTTTCACCTGCAAAATGGGAACACTGAAATAATCTATTTCAAAATGGGCAGACTAAGCAGAAAAAAATGAGTCTCAAGAAATGCAATTAAGAAGTTCCCAATGTGCCCTAGGCATCCGATCTACTGGGCTATAAGATTAACAATTTAATACATTATGTACATGTTATATAGCTTTAACTGTAAGCAAGAAGTAAAAACAAAGTTTACTTTTTTGTATATGCCATATTGATGTTCTAAAAGTGTTCTATGTTCTAGAAGTGGTAGGTCAGAGAGACCATCCATCTAAAAGATTTATATGGATACGAAGTTTAGAGTTGTGCCATGTGGGAAGAAATGAAACATGAATCTCCTATATGTTTGCACCACTTCCCCCTCCTCTCCCTTCAATCCCCCAGATAGCAAACAGAAAAATCCAGTAAAGTCTAATTTCCCCATGGCAGCTTCAACTGTGTTTACTATCTGTCTTAATTTGATCAAATATGTTAATCTCGCTGATTTCAATTTCCTAATCTGAAAAACAAGGATTTGTTTAACCTCTGAGGTCCCTTCTAGTTACAGATTTATGAAATGGAATCCCACTGGTATCTCAAAGACATTTGTATATTTTTATGTGGTATACCTTTTGTCTCCTTCTCCAAGTAAATTCAGTTCAACTGGTAGACTTACCTATCTGGAATAGAACTACTTTAAGAAATAAATCAGAACATGGACATTGAAATGAGTACTATTACTTTCAGAATAACCATCTTGGAGGACCACATTTTTTTCCCTAGAACTTTTCTTTTTTAGTGTTTTCTGAGATTGAAAATCTAATCCTAATGTCATACTTCAACAGACCAAAAAATTGTAACCCAGCACAATCATCCATCATCTTGAACAGACAACTTTAAATGACCTAGCTATTTTCAAAAATCAAAATAATTCTCCAAGGTTAAAGATGTCACAAATAAAGATAGTCAAAACATTATGTTGTGGATTCTCAAGACATTCTAAGAAGAATTCCAAAAATGTTTTGAGGACTGGAAAGATCAAGAAAATGCTATGGTATGGGACCCTAATGAGAGGGAGTACAGAGGCCATCTTTACCTTGACTTTATGGTACACAATAAGTTTTCTACCAAGTTGCAAAAACGCCCTTGTTGAACAAAGAGCAGTAATGTGCAACTGGGAAAGGGACTGGCCTGAGGGTAACAGTACAGTTGATCATAAACAGGGATGACTTGAAGGGGCCTCTTGCCTGTGAGTTGCTGATGTGGCTGGGTTGGCTCATCTCCCATACCATGCATCCACAAAGCCTACGAGCTGCTTCTCTGAATGATGATTGGGGATTCTCTACTGTTCACATGCTGATCATGCTTGCAAAAAGGCTGTACTGCAAAATAAACTGGAGCTCTTTTCACACTCTATGAGTCTCCTGCCTCATTTATCTCGCTTCTGAGACCAAAGGGCTCATATGCTTTGAACAATTAAGACTGCCACAATAACTGGTGCCCAAGAACAGAGACTTGAAAGGTGCCAGAGTGATCACTGCATAGTTAAGCACTGCTACATGGTCAAGACAACTGCCAAGAAGACTCCAGAAGGAAAGCCCACCAAGCTGTGCTGTTTCCAGACCAGGCAGAGTGCTGCAGAGATGGTTAAGTTATCTAATATAGGGTAGAAAATAGACACTCTATTCCCTTCAGACAGGGAAGCCTATGTCAAGTCTATATATAAATGTATAAAATAGCAGAGGTGCATAGTTCAATTAGGAGATATTAGGAAATTCTTAGACACTGCTTACAAAGTTTCTCCCTGGTTACCTGAGGAAGGCTGTTACAATTTTGAGAGATGGATTGTTTTCAGTGAACAGTTCACCACTTATGATAAGCAATGCCCAGGAGAAATACAAAAAAAATCCATTTTACCATATATAATTTCATTAAAACAAAGTCTGACATCAGAACCAGAAAAAAGGTCAGGAAATTTACAGTCAAGAGCACAGACAGGCTTAGTTTCTAAGTAATAGATGTCCCTCTCCTGAGCCTGAGGAGAATGATAATGAATGGCCTCCACCTTTGGCCCCGCCTTATTCTTGTGTCTATCCAGATTTACAACCATTCAAAGGTTCTCCTAATATAAAGCTTAAGAATGAAATCTAGATCACAGAAATTTTAGAATAGAACCAGTTGATTGGCGCTCAGGTTGCTCCAGGGTCAAATTTATACTTTAAGCAATTTAGTGGCAGGAGTAGGAAGCAGTAAGGAGGCTTTGATGTCCGCTGAACCAGTAAATTGGCAAAAAGACAGAAAAACAGGAACCATTTTTCCTTTAATAATAGATGCCTTACATGTTAATTTATGGGACAGGGATATTTTACATTAATTAGGGATGAAAATCACCACAGATTTTTAGGAGGAGTCATTGCTGCTGCGGCTTCTACTACTTCAAAAATGACTGACACACCAGTATGAGTGGAGCAATGGCCCCTGACCAAAGAAAAACAATAGCTCTGCATCAATTAGTACAAGAACCATTGGAATTAGGACACATTGAGGAAACAAAGAGCCCATGGAACTCTCCCGTATTTGTTATAAAGAAAAAATCTGGTAAATGGAAAATGTTAATGGATTGAAACAAGTAAACTCAGTCCTCGAAGACATGGGTTCTTTATAGGCAGGTTTGCCATCCCCAAACATGATCCCCAGGGAATAGCCCTTATGGATAATAGACATTAACGATTGCTTTTACTCTATTCCCCTTCACCCTGAGGACAGGGAAAAATCTGCTTTCTCAGTACCAACATATAATTTTCAAGGACCTGAAGAGATTTCAGTGGAAGGTATTGCCACAAGGTATGAAAAATAGCCCTCCCACATGCCAATGGAATGTTGATAAAGCTATTAGCAAAAAAAAAAAAAAAAAAAAAAAAAAAAAAAAAAAAAAAAAGGAAACACTACCCCGATGATATCTTGGCTGGTCATCCACAGCCTGAGGATTTGGAGATATTACAAATGACAGAAAGAGAATTAAAACAGTTAAGCTTAATAATATCAGAAAAAAATCACTAAAACTATACTTAGACATGGCAGCAGAAATAGAGAGGAAAACATTGCTGAGAATTATCTAATTAACAGGAGAAACAAGAATTAAGCAAAGATAGGTTGGATTGCTTAACAGTGACTCAGGAAACTTGGACATTTTATTAGGGTTAGGAGAGGTAAGAACAGGACAAATCCTGACTCAGTTGCCATTCCATGAAGTGGCGATGGATATTTCCCACAAAGACAAAAACACACCCATTTAAAGGCCTTAAGGTGTTCACTGATGTCACCAAGCAGAATAAAGGGGCCATATATTCCCCACAATTGGGTATCTCTAATGTATACACTACACCTTACACCTCAACACAGCAAAATGGACTATATGCCATTAAAGAAGCACTGAAGGATATCTTCAACATAGAGAAGAGCTAATCCAATTCCAATTGATCACTGATGGGCAGAATCAACTATACCCAGAAAAGGAACACTGGAAAATGAGTGTAAACTATTAGCATTTTTTGGTTTTTCTTCCCAGGTTATTTTTTACCTTCCGAATCCAATTCTTCCTTTGCAGCAACAACAACAACAACAACAACAACAACAAAAATTCGGTTCTGCACATATATATTGTACCTAGGATATACTATAACATATTTAAAATGTATGGGAATGCCTGCCATCTAGGGGAGGGGGTGGAGGGAAGTAGGGGAAAATTCAGAACAGAAGGGAGTACAAGGGATAATGTTGCAAAAAATGTTATAATTATAAAATTAATTTTAAAAAATACTCATTGTAACCTGGAAAAAAAAAAAGCACTGAAAATAGACAAACCCATCAATATTATTTCAGACAGCACTCTACAGAAACCTCAAGTTGGGATCTCTCAAGCTAGTTGGGTGTGACTGAAGCCTCAAACACTTTCACCTACCGGACTGCTTGTCAAGTGGGGGTTTGAGTCTGGGAAAATTGAGGGAACACCAGATCCAGCTGTGCTATGGAATGCAGCAAGAAGGAACCAGCACTCGTTGAGTGGGGTGGTCCAGAGAATAGAGACAGCATATAGAAAGGCTCTAACAAGATCTATCTTCTCATTGTTTCAGGAGGTGTAAGAGGTGATTTTAATGAGAGTTCATTCTTGTTACATTCTGCACATCTGTTCTCATATGAATGGACTGGGATAATAGGCCCTCATATACCTCAAAATATTAAAACAGTTCTTACAGGAATTCTCCATACATCGTATTTTGGGGATTCCTTACAATCCTACAGGAGGCCATTGTAGAAAGGACTAATCAGACTTTGAGAAAATTCATCAAAAAACAAAAAGAGGGAGATGGAGGTAGGGTCCCTCAGAAAGACATAAAGCAGTGTACACAATAAATTATTTAAAATTTGATTCAGGTCCAGGTATGAAATACTCTCTAGTGAAAATAGAGAATTAATAAAAGGTAACATCCCATTTTCATTAAGGAGACCCCCTAAGAAACGAGACCAGCGTAATAAAAAAGGATCCTGAAGGATGGGAGGAACCTTATAGGGTTCTGCTGTAGGGACCAGGGTATTCTTGTATCTCCACTGAAGAAAACCATCAGCAGTGGATTCCCACTAGACATTTCAATGTTGTCCATATTGTTTAGAGAATGAAATTGAAAATCAAACTATATTTGTCACGTATCAATGCTTCCTATAAAAAGTGAGAAATGGTATTGTACTAAGACTGATCATAATAGAAAAGAAACAGACCTTAGTCCCATTAGAAAAAAGAGCTGTATAAGCTCTGTCACATTAGGTATGATTCTGTTGGTTTCACTTATAGTTTCATCAGTTTGCAATGTCCATATCTAATGTACAAAACAATATAGTATAAGCTAGATCTTTAGAGGAACTATCTAGGAATGTCTCAGCGCGTTTCACCAACAGGCTAAGACAGACAATTGTATCAGATAATAAAAGACTTAAAAGAGAAGTATCATTGGAAATAGGAGCAGAAGTTGAGTTATTGAAACTCTAGGCTCAATTACAATGTGACTACAGATATACAAAGCTTTGTGTAACCCCTTTGCTGTATAATCATACAGGACAAGATTATGGTATCAAGAGGCATTTGAATGGCTTATTTCTCAGTAACACAATTGAAGGTGACATAGAAAGTTTACATAAACTAGCATTTGACAAAAGGAAAGCTTCTCATGAAGTTTTGAATCCAGATAAAACTGCTGGGGGAAAAAAAAAAATCAAACATTGGTTTGACAATATCTCTTTGTGGTAGTTGAAACTGGAATCATGGATTTTCCTGTGTGTTATGTTGTTATTGCTTTATTGTTGTCCTGTAATATTAAAATGCTTTTATGGATCTTTGTCCATTATCCTTTCAAAGGTTGTAGCTTAAGAAAAAACTTTTTATCTAAGGGCTAGCTAAGTGGTGAAGTGTATAGAGCACCAGTCCTGAAGTCAAGAGGACCTGAGTTAAAATCTGGCCTCAGACACTTAGCACTTCCTAGCTGTGTAATCCTGGGCAAGTCACTTAACCCTAAATTGCCTCAGAAAAAAAAAAAAAAGGGGGGGGGAATTGCTAGGGACCCTGCAGAGAGGAAGTATAGAGGCCACTTTGACCTTTGGTGTACAATAAGTTTTCTGCCACATTGCAGAAACGCCCTTGTTGAGCAAGGAGCAGTGATGTGTGACATAGGAAAGGGTTTGGTCTGAGGGTCACTGTGCAGTTGCTTGTAAGCAGGAATGCTTTGACAGGGCCTCTCGCCAGTGAGCAAGACACATTGTTGGAATGGCTGGATTGGCTCAACTCCCATTGGCAGATACCATGCATATGCAAAAGCCCACAAGCTGCTTCTCTGAATGGTGATTGGGGATTTCCTACTGTTCACGTGTAGATCATGCTTGCAAAACTTCAACAAGGCTGTACGGCATAATAAACTGGAGCTCTTTTTATACTCTATGAATCTCCTGCCTCATTCATCTTGCCTTTGAGATCAAAGGGCTCATAAACTTTGAGTTCTCAATCAAGATGATGCAACAGGAGAATAATCATACTTTGAAGGAACCTTATTACTCTGAACATTCTGATGTTCAAATAACAATCGCATTTCTTTACAGTAACACCTAGAATAGACTAATGTAAAACATCTGAAAACTATAGCAATTCTTATCTTTCTGGAGATAAGGTAAAATCATGCCCAACTACCATGTATTGATAAAAGTGAAGAGTAGCTAAGGTTAATTCTATAAGAGCCTCAATAATGCAAAGTAAGGAGGAGAAAAAACACTACACATGAACCTAAGAGAAAATACCATACCACCTTCTTCTGAGATGCAGTATACTAGAAAAAAAAGCTATACCTGAGTCAGGAGAACCTGCCTTGAACCCTGCCAGACAATTTTGGGAATATAAGTTCACTTAACCCCTGGGAGCTGTAGCTTCCTGACCTAAATATGAGGAAAATAATATTTATTACATCAAATGCAAAGGACTATTATAAGGCCCCAAAGAGAAAATGTTTATAAACTACTTTGAAAACCTTTGAATGCTATGTAAATGTCAACTATTTTTGTTGTTTTCAACTTTTCTGAGGGATTTAGGTAGTTTTGGGAAAAGTCATTACCTGTTATGGGCCAAAACTCTGTACTTGAAACAAGGATTCTTACAAGGTGCTAACTCAGTGGAATTGATGAGACAATGGTTATCTAGTTTAGCATTAATAGATTACATTAATTTAGATTAATAGTTCTCTAGTTCAGTATGATTGATTTAATCTTAGCCACAGGTAACCCTAGAGAACTTCTAAATTTAACTCTCTATACCAATAATTTTTAAATTTTCGATAAAGATGCACTGGCTCTAGCAAACAGGTTTTATGACCCACTGGAAGGACAGTGTCCAGTGTGAGCAGCTCCACTATCTTTAGATAATTGTCAAGTGATATGGAGGGATCCAGAAAGTGGTGAATGGAAGGGACCAGATATGACCAGGAAGGGATCTGCCTGAGGTCCAGGTTAGTTTGGTTTCAGTGGAGGAAATGCAGGAAGATATGGTGGTGTGAGATGGAGTGAATCTCTCTCCTTGGCTCCGAGAGCTTGAGCTCCTGCCTCCAGTCCTCAGTCTTGTCTGATTCTGTCTCTGAGCCTCTCAGTCCCCCAAGAGAGCCACTAGGAGCTGCTGGAAGATGGAATGAATCTGTCTCTCAGTCCCTCTGAGTCTGAACCAGTCTCTCCCAAAGTGCAGGAAGGAGAGCCAACAGGAGCCTAATCAAAGATGGAATGTCTTTGGCTGAGTTTGTCCCAGCTTTATATGTATCATCATAGGTGTGAATCTTGTAGAACTATATTAAGTACTAAGTACATGTACTGAACTAGAAAACTATTAATCATCATGTTAACCTAGATAACCATTGTCTTATCAATTCCACTTAGCACCTTGTAAGAATCCTTGTTTCAAGTACAGAATTCTGGCCCGTAACAACTACTCCCTATCATTCCTTAATAGAGGCATGAGGTAGCACAGTGGATACAGCACCAGCCCTGAAGTCAGGAGAACCTGAGTTTAAATCTGGTCTCAGAAACTTAATACTTCCTGGTTATGGGACCCTGGGCAAGTCACTTAATCTCAATTGCCTGGGGGGGGGGGGGGGGGGGCTGCGCAGGGGAATAGTATATAGAACACCAAATATCAAATAATGAAATTTTTTAATGATTTGCCTTCTATAGATAGAATCAACAAGATATTGATGTTAACTCACACATCATGCTACCCAATTAAGAAAAAAAAAAAAAACATACACAAAGAAATCTGGATTTAAAAAGAATATCAGAGATTCTCATTTATCTCAAAATAAAAACTGAAAGTCAAAATATTAAGGCTTTAAAAGAAAGCAAAGCAATTCAAAGAGCAATTCAATAATAATAAAAAGCTGAATGTATACTTTTGAGGCTTGAGAAGTAAAGGACTAAGAGCTGAGAGCCTTGGAAGGAAGATGTAGAAATTTTTTTCAGTCATTTTTAAGTTCACAATAAGTCCAATACAATAAAAATCTAAGTTGGGTCAAACAAAAAAACAACTTCTCTTATCATTAACATGTTGAATGCTGTTCTTTAAGTTATTTTGCAACAATATTATATTAATTATGGATACTAATTCAGGTTGTAATGATGATCTGGTTGCAGTATAATTTATTAGTGAAGTTCTTGATGATATTAAACTGTTTTTTTAATATGGGTATTTATTAGAATGCCCTTTGATGGCAGAGATTGTTTTTATCTTTCTTTGCTCAGTGCTTAGCACGAACTCTATCACAAAGCTGAACAAATACTTGTTGACTATTATTATTTATAATCCACATAATGCACTAAATTTTAGTAATTTACAATAATATGCTTCACGATCTCCACCATTCCCATATATAATCTATACTGAACACTAAATCCAGACTCCTTAAGGATAACCTTTTTAACAGTTTCTGGTAGTGACGACATAGCCTTGACACACCCCCAACCCCCCAAATCTAGTTCCTTTGTGGAAATATTGCTCAATTCACTTTAGAGGTAAACCTCTTCCAGTTACATTTGATCCAATACTTGTGCCCATTTTATTTTACTATTGCTTAGTTAAAGTGACATGCTTATTCTAAAAGTTTTTCAATAGGTTTTTGACCTGTTCATCATACATTCTAAGAATATCTCCTTTTGGGCATGGAAATGTTAATCATAGATACTTTGAGGCAATATATTTTGAATTTTGTTAGTATCACAAATTTCTTGTTTAATCGCTTTTTAAAAATTCAAAAGTTTTATACTACCCCTACTATCACACCACTGGCATAATTATTGGTAATACTGGCAAGAGTGATAGAGCAATTAACAACTTTCAACTTTCTCTCTATCAGCTTTGATTTTAGACTGCCACTAAGTTTCTTTAATATGTTTTCAGCCTTCTTCTCATTATGCTCATACTTAAGCTTGAAGCCATTAGTCCCTATCTTTCTTTGGTATACATTAAGAATTTTATACCTATCAAGTTCAAATCACATTATGATATCAATGGAGAAAGTGTGGTGTGATGGAGCTATAGAGTTTGATATGATCTTTTCCATACACATAATATTCTTTTATTTAATTCCTTTAACTTGGAAATTATACTTCATTCTACTTAAGAAAAATGATAACATACTAGAAACATAAGTCTTAAATTGTCTCTCTGAAAAATTCTTGACATTACTGTGCTGGTGGCATATTTTAAACAGAAAATGAGTTTTCCATATGGGCATTAAATACTCTTAGCATTTTTACTACACTTGGGTTTATTTTATATATTTTCAGTATGTGAATAAATTATTAAGAGTATGGGCCCCAGTCAAATGTTTTGTGATAATTAACAAACAACACATGCTACAGTTTTTTGGGTCAAATTGAATGATAAAGTTGCTCTTTACATCACTTGGATTTCTTATAATTCTTATTGTTTGTGAAGCAATGGGCTGTCTTCTTAAAATCATAGATTTTTTTTTTCTTTATATGCTTTGGTCTAAAGTTTATAAGGAAATACTTGGTCTCTGCTAGCACTGTCATCTTTTGATAATGATATTTTCTGTTAAAAGACAAAATCAGGCATAAATCTGAGCAGCTTAAGATGCTTTAATGGTAATTTAAATTGCCACTTGGAAGCATTCAAAAAATTATGGATCTTACTGTACTTCAGCATTTTCCAGTTTTGTAGAGGGGCTAAATTTCCAGTTACTTTCTTTGATCTATCTGTTATCGCTTATTAATGATATGTAAACTTTCCTGTTTGATCTAACTTCTAATGAACATGTCCTTCTTCCAAGGTTCTCTCTCATCTGATCTTTTCAAGAATCTATAATATAGTTTTTGAACATTGTGGGAATTATTTAGTTTTTAGGGGGTGCTCTGATTCTCTGAATCATCAACTTCTTTTTCTTTAGGTAGTTAATTGGTTCATTCAGCAACCAAAGTTCCCTAAAGTTCAGATCTTTCCATGTTATTTTCCTACTCAATAAATTCCCGGGGCTCCCTATTACTTCCAGAATCAAATATAAAATTCTATTTTAAAGCTCTTCACAACCTGGCCCCTTCCTATCTTTCCAGTCTTCTTATGCTTTATTCCCTTTCGTGTGTTCTACAGTTCAGTGAAACTGGTCTTCTTGCTATTCCTTTTCACATATTCTTTATTTCCTGATTCTCTGCTATTTGCTTTTCACTGGTTATCTCCCATGCCTTCCCTCTTGGAGCATCTCTGTCTCTTGTCTTACTTCAAGAAAGGAAACCTTCTCTCCCCCTCCAATGCCTTCTGATAGTACCTTCAATTACTCTGTTTGTACATCTAAGATATAGCTATAGTTATCTTATATGTAGAGTTGTTTGCATGTTACTTCCCCACTAGATTGTAAATGCTTTGAGAAGAGAAAATTGTTTTTGGTCCCTTCCCCTCTTTTTTGTAATTCTAGTGCTTAGCATAGTAACTGGCCCATAGTAAACATCTAAAAAAATGCTTCTTGACTAATTCTGAGAATCTAGAATTTCTAATACATTTTTGTTTTTTCAGATTCCTTTCTGAATGTTTCTTTTTTAATTTTCTTTACCTGAGTAAAAGAGCAATAAAGTTTTTATTCTGAGTACCAACTGGATATTGATACCATCTTCCAATAATGCCTTTCCATATATCTGTAATAGCTTTCTCAAGGAACTTTTGCTATGATGGTGTTTGACACTGGCTCTTAAGGGCATTTTTAAGAATTTTACTTTTCTTTTTATGATTCTTACTATGGCAACAGCTGCCACATATATTGCTGTGAGCAGATCCTGAAATGTTTTTCTACTTTGTCAAATATTGTGAAAGAAGGTCTTGTTACAAGATAGTTACAATAGTTATCAGTTTTTTTTTTTTTAATGGTTAAAGCAGATAGTTTTTTAAAATTACTGTTTTGGTATAATTGAGTTTCAAGTGCAAAAAAGACTTTTTGAAATTACAATTTAAGTATTGCCATCTACATCTGTTATTAGGTCTAATTTCTGGGGTTAGCATTGTCAAGATTTTCAATGATCTTTAACTTATCCCTCTTTCTGATTTTAGTAGTTGTTCAATTTTGTCTCTTATTTATTCTAATATAAATTGAGAAATAAGATTATTATTTTGTATTGGCCCTTTACTTTGCTATTATTGGCAAATGTCATGTGACTTAGAGCTGAGCATATCATTGACAAAAAGTAACACAAAACCCTATTTTATAGATGTTAAGATGTTTGCAATTTTGTCAATAGTACTGATACTTGAAGTATTCCTATCTTTGGTCCATTTCATGTACATTTATGATGTACCCATTTTAGTGGTCAGAACCAACTGCATTGAATAGCCCATCAGATGAGATACTGACAATTATTTCTGGTTTGTTCCAATGTATCTTGCTTTTTTTCCCTTGTGATATCGAATCTTGAATAGGGCCATTCAGCAAAATATAGCATCCTTCCTATTTCTTATTAATTTTTTAGGAGCAGTCATATTAGTAATCCAATCAATGTGGCAGCAGAATCTAACTTGCCAGTTTTTCTGGGTTCTTGCCAGGCCTTCTCAGGATATGAAGTTTCTACTGTACATTGCTCTAGTTAGTATTCCTCTACTTTGCTGTTATCTCCTGTTTCTCCTGACATGGATGATGTGTTAGAGATTATCTTTCTGAAAATATCTATATTCCAACATTCAAATTCTCAGAAGATTAAACTCATATGTGTTCACTAAATGGATGAAAGACTAAGTCAACCAATACTCTGCCTTTGTCAAACTACTTCAAAACTGATATTCAGAGCTAAATAAAATCTTCATTTCAAAGTCAAAGCTGAAAAGAAATTTTATCTTATGAAGGCAAACAAGACAAACTACTTTCTTACTGACTAAAAAAGTCACATCTGCTTCTTAGAATTTCATCTCAAATACTTCCTAATATTCCTATAAATTAGGAATAATTCCTAATAAAAATGAAAAGGTTAAGATAACATTTAAAAATAGGAATTTCAAAAAGATTCACAAGAATCTGAAAGGATCACTACCTTATAAAAGGCAACTCACCTCCATCATCCAAAGGTCGTTTTTGTACTCCATAACCATAAACTGAAGGGTCCACTAGAGGTGTGGAATTATTCAAGTGAGGAATTGCATCTCCAATTTTAGCAGCAATCTGTAGTGAGAAGAAAATTAACAATTAAGTCAGATAATCTAAAATCATGTCTACCTCTGAAGGAGATAAATGAAACCTTTCTTAAAAGGCTGCTAAAACACCATTTCTCTCTTTTACTTAAGGTTAAATGCCACAATGGCATAAACATTTTTAAAAAATCATTATTAGCTTTTCTTTTGCTATTATTGAACATGTAGCTCAAGGAAGGAGGGGGAGGGAATCTTCCTCAAAATGTGTATTATGCTATACTTTGGAATCCATAGCTTTTAAATTATTATTTTTAGAAGTGTGATATCTTAAAGCATGTAACATAAAACATTAAGGAGTATGGATTCTTAATACAAAATTATTCACCAGAGTTTCTTTCAAAAATTGCAAGACTCCCCAGACATATCTAAAATGACTTGATTCACACACAAAAAAATCACTTTCTAGGAAACATCTGTTGAAGCTAACTTTTACTTACACCATTCCAAAGAGCCCAAAATTAATAGGCTCAGCTGAGAGGCTTCCTCACAGGGTTCATATGTTCTCTGTCCTAGATATGACGTGACAGTTCTTTATCTCCCTGTGTGAAAAACTCTCAGCATTGTGATAGACAAGAGAAGTTCCCACATAGTTAACTTTCCCTTTTTTGAACTCTTACAAAATTCTTTTGGTATCATAACTTTTTTTTGTATTACAGATGTTTGATTTCCTCTATCAAAGATTATAAACTCTTAGAAGTGCTTCCATTTATCTTTTGTCTTTTTGTACAATGGTTTACTGAAATGAATTAAGAAAAACCTTATATAGAAACTTCAAGTCAATTCAACCTTTTATTTTTCTTATGTATCCCCAGCAACACAGCACACTACTTAATATGGTAGATGACCCATATGTCAGGTAGTGTGTACTTTGTACCAAAGATAGAGTTACCTTCTCTTTTTCCTTCCCCAAAAGTCCTTGCCTGTTAAGGAGCCAATCACATCTGTTGAAAAATATTGGTTGATATTATACTGGGGGGAAGGCAGGTATGGAGAGGGAAGTGAGGAACAGCTAGACGGTCAAGTAGACAGAGCTCTAGCTCTGGAGTCAAGAGGATCTGAGTTCAAATTTGATCTCAGACACTTAACACTTCCCCAATTGCCTCCCCCACAAGGAAAAAAATTAAAGAAAATTGCTAATAAAATATTTCCCTTGATATTCTAGTAGGGATGTGTAAAAAGTATTAAGCCACTATGTTGCAGTAATAGGTTCATAGGTATAAAAGTGAGAGAGCTTTGAAGGCCTAGAGAGGTTAAAGTGATTTGCGCAAGTTAATATAGTATTTTAGGAAAGGATCAATTTTAGGAATGTAGTAGTAAAGATTATTACATTGTATGGGAGGCTAGACTATAGCACTATATGAGAGTATATGTCTGACTGAAAATAGCATCTTAAAAAAAAAAGGTTGGGGGTTTACAAAATTATAATGGAGTATGATATTTAATTTTAGAAATATAAGGCTTCTCATTGTCCTAGCTATTTAGTTCTTAGCAACAGGTATCAATGTTATACTTGTTTATAAATGTCATCCCTACTGATAGCCTTTTTTTCATCTTTATATTAAAGTGCCTATATTATTTTATTAAAATTGCACAAACATACTTTTTTTAAACCTAGGAAATATATTTAAGCAGAGGAAAATATACTTAAAACTAGTGATGTCAATTAATCTGACTTAGGTAAGCATAGTAAACAGATTAAGCAACCAGCTGAGGCTCCTATTCAACACATTAAACTGTCTTTGGTGGCAGTTTTATGGTCAGATCAGATTGGTACATGTCACCAAAGAGGCCCACATTAAAGCAAATTAGGTGTTGAGAACAAAGAAATATGAATAATAGGTTTCCTCTAAAAACTGCTTTGCTCAAAATATTAATGCATTATTGGTTAATTGGCCCAATGATTCTGGGAAGCAACTTGAAATTTTAAAGTGACTAAAATGTCTATACCTTTTATCTCAAGAGATTCCTTTGCTAGGTATACACCCTGATGAAGTCAATGTCACAATGGTCTTACATACACTAAACTATTCATAGCACAGTTTTTTGTGCATAATAGCAAAGAAATAAAGAAAAAGTAAATGCCCGTTGACTGGGGAAAAAGCAAGCTGTGTTACACCAGTTAATCAAGAAGCATGTATTAAGCATTTACTATGGTCAGGCACTGTGCTAAATGCAGGGATATAAAGAAACAGTTTCTGCTCTCAAGGGGCTTACATTCTAATAGAAGAAATAATATGTATATAAAAAAGGAACATGTACAGTACATACAAAGCAGATGAAGGTAATCTGGGGAGGGATGCTCTACAGCTGGGAAAAAATGGGGAAACTTGCAGAAGGAAGAATTTTAGTTGAGTTTTGAAAGAAGCGATAGATTCTAAGAGGTATAAATAAGGAGAAAGCACATTAGAGGCATAGGGACAACCAATACAAAGACGTGGTAGAGATGGAATGTCATATGCAAATGACAACTACAGTAGTATGGCAGGACAGTATGAAGATTTGAAAGTAAGAAAGAGGCCATGTTGTGAGGAACTTTAAATGCCACATGAAGTACTTTACATTTGACTCTGGAACCATTGGAATTTACTGAGTAGGGAAATGATACAGACTTGTGCTTTACAAATATTGCTTTGGCAGCTCTGTGAATGGATTAGTGAGGAAAGATTTATGGCAGAAAGAATGACTGGAGGGTTGTGGGATATCACTGTGTTATAAGAAGGGAGGAATATGAATACAAAACCATGAGATGACTTATGTGAAATGATAAAAAAAAAATGTGAAGCAGAATCTGAAAAAATAATATACACAAAATATACACATATAAGAACAAAACAACTGAAAACAAATATTGTGAAATTATAAAGTCTAAGGCTAGGCCCAAAGAAGAGATGAGAAAACACCATTACTCCCTGTGTAAAGGTAAGGAACCATAAGCATAGAACACTACAGATATCAGACATCAATTTATTAGTCGGTTTTGCTAAATGTTTCTCCCTCTTTAATTCCTATAAGGGACAGGTCATACACAGTATAATAAAGGATACTTCAGACACACTGCGAAATAGAAATGATGTAAACAAGATAAATCAATAAAAATCTCCTTAAAGTTAATTTGAAACTTATAGAAAAATGGTACAAATATGAATCGCAGGGGGGAAAAATACACCTTGAATCCAAATGTCAGCAATAATTATACTTGCTCTAAAAACATATATATAACTAATAAAAATAACATATATAATATATATTTCTAGTTTTATAGTATTCTATCTTCTTTTAAATTAAAAAATAATCACATGGATATCTGACCACTTATAATATAAAAGATGATTATTTCAATGCTACCTTTTAGACTTAAGGCAGGAAAATATGAATTTAAGAGCTATGGCCACTTCAATATTTTGTTTCTGATTAGAATGCCTTTCATTAAGAACCCCATATTACAGATAGCAATCAGAAAGTAAAAAGGTTAGTGACAAAGATGGTAGGCCTTTGTCATTAAAAACATGGCAGATAGCAGTCTATAAAGAGTTCAATGTTCCAAAACCAAGAAAGGATAAGAGCTTTGAGAGTAGATATCAATGAAGTTCTAAAAAATTACAAATTCACAACCAGGAATCAAAATATCTAATCCCAGCCATAAATACAAAACCACTCCTTCTTTAACATATTTGTTTCCTAAAGAACACTAAACTTTACTAAAAAATAAATAAATAAACAAATAAATAAATAGAAAGATAAAAAAAATTATAAGTCTTTTGATGCAAGAACACAAGTTTTTCTGATTTGCTCATGTTTCAGTATATATTATTATATAGTTAAGTTATTAATTTACTTAATTAAATAGATTAAAATGCATAGCATTTTGCTGCTTAAAAACCTTTTTTGAACACAATTCAACTCATCAGAAGAAGTTTTTTGGTTTCAATTGCACTAGGTCTAAACAATTCCCACCAGCAGGAAAACCACATTGGTTAATTCTCAGAAGTGATCTTTTATCTTATATGCAGTAGCTGGCAATAAATATAAATCACTGCACTTACAGGAACTAAGGAAAAGTTCATGTTTATTAAAGTATAGGTCAGAAGCTAAGTTGAGACACACTGAAGGCAGAATATATTATTAAATCCAAGTAGCACTCAGCTCTTGTCTGAATGACCTTGACTACATACTGCTGGGGTTTTGTGCTTTATGAATGTCACCTTTTTTCTTTTGAGGTCAAGAACAAGTATAAGTATGTGCCATCTTTGTATCACCAGAAACACTAATAGTAAAGTTATCTTACCTTACTAAAGTTTAAAATAGCTAAAATCCACCTATAAGAGACTTTTTCTGATCCCTTAGGGTCTCTTCCTTTCATGACTACTTCCAATTTTCTGTCTAACAGTTGTTTGCAAGTTATCTTCTCCCATTAGAGTGAATTCTTTGAGTAGGAGCCTCCCCCCCCCTTTTTTTTTTTTGCCATTCTTTGTATCTTGAGTGTTTCGCACAAGTGCCTCAAACATAGTAAAAGCTTAATAAATGCTTGACTTGATGTATGACTTGTATCATTTCAAGGATTTTTGAAAGCATATAAAAATTAAGTCTATTAATACAGACATTCAATTTGTATTAAAAACAGAAGAATTTCCAAAACACCTTTATTATTATTATTATTGTAGAGCCAGCAGAGATTAGTTGAACACTAGATGTAACATAAAGAGCACTGGATAGGAAGCAGGTGACTTAAATTCTATTCAGGTTCTGTCACTTGGTACCTACATAACCTTGGGGAGATTATTCAACCCGTTTTTAACATTTTCTCAACTTGAAAAGAAATGGACTAGTTGGCTATGTTATCATTGTGTCACACAAACATATCATAGTTGATAAAAAGAAAAAAATGCAACATTTTCATGATAGTATCTTATACATGATGGACATATGCAAAGATAATCAAGAGCCTCTTCCACCTCTTTGGCCCTAGAAGCTGCCAAAGAATCAATCTTGGACCCAGTTCCATGTTATTGAATATTGCAGCTCCCTCTCCTATGGCCCTGTGAAAATGTGCTGACAGTTAGTTAAACAATGAGTTTGTATCACCACCCAAAGACAGCATTCAATTTTTGCTCTGCTGTAAGTCCACTATGACTTCAATACCCACTCTTCTCCCAAGTAATAGTCTTAAAATTTCCACACATGGTCATAGCCAACTAACTGAGCCTCCTCATACCTAGAACGAGTCACTTTTATTGACTCCAGCCCATTCCTCTTCTACCATTAGTTTGTGTCAATCTTGGCAATCAAGGCAACAATATCATTCAAGGCAATTTCCACTCATTTAATCTTTTGGTTTTCTTTCAGTTGTTAATTAGCCCATCTATGACATAACAAAGCGATTTTTCCTTGATTTTTCCTTAAGTATAATTCTATCACTCCTCTACTCAAAAAACTACTGCTCCTAGGCCTAAATACAAATTCTTTAGTTTTTCAAGTCCTTTCCAATTTAGCTCCAACCTGTCTTTTCAGCCTCATTATATACTACTTCCCTGTTCTTCACCCATGGCAGGCACTTCATCTTCCTATCTCTGTGACTTTGTACTGTCTGTCCTGTAGACCTCTAATGTACTCATCTCCCTATCTCTGCCTCAAAAGAATCCCGCACTTCAAGATACAATTCAAGTACCATATTCTACTCTTTTTTGATCCCAACCACTAAAATCTTCCTTCCCTAACTACCCTGGATTGAGTTTGTATTTTTATGTTTTCATCCATATGCAGTTATTTGTACATATACATGCTATCATACGTAATAATGTTAACTTCTAAGAGAGTGGCAATTAACTCATTTTTAGTTTTTTAATCTCTTAGTGTTAAGTAGAGTATCTGTAAGGCAAACAGAATGACTAAATGCTACAAAGACAACCATCTTAAAGTTAAACAAGCCTAACTACAGAGAAAACCTTAGTTTTAAATCTGGAATACTACGGCCAGGAGTGCTTTACCCAAAGTCTTAAAAGACTTTAATAGGTTTTTGTTTTCTAAATCTTCAATGCATAGTGCTCTTCGTGGTTCTTTTATTTCCCTCAAAAATTTTAAGGTGATCACTATAGTGAATTGGCTTTTAAACTTAGCTATATTTCTCAATCTGAGTAAGTACTAAAACATCATTTTATCTATTTTTATAAAAAGCTCTAAGGAACAAGTATTCATGCCTGTCTTTCAAATGGTTTCTTATTATCTACCATCAAGACAAAATACTTGATCATGTTTCTAAAAGTAATAGATCTTTTCTTTTTCTAATTACACTCATAATGAAACTTTGAGATGCAAAAGATTTCTAAGTGGGATGACTGAAAGGCAGAGCAAAAGAATGAAAATGCTACACAGAAGGATTAGAGGGTGTTTGGGTAGAAAACCAATTTATCGTGTATATTAAGAGAAAAGAATCAAAATGAGATAACTGCATGATTTCAGATCCAATTTAGCAAATATCATAGAGAATGTCTGGGCTGAAAAGGTCCAAGAGATGATCAAGTAGAACCCCTTGGTTTAGAAAATAGGAAAACTTAAGGCTCAGAAAGTGATTTGTAGCTATAGTGGCAGAGCTATGATTAGAGTTCCTGATCTGCATACACTTCCTGTGCTATTACACCAAACTCTTGATAACCAGCAGATATTTGCTCTTTGAAAAACATGAGGAATGATATTGAGTCTAAAAGACACAACAAACTGAAGGTTCAGCAGGAATTAAAAACATGGTAAATTCATATGAGCTGTCTATAGAAAGTAGGAAGAGTGTATTTTTTAGCTATGGGAAACTCCTGAATTTAAATGAATATTCATAGAGTTAACATTTATTCCTCAACATGAAACTGGGTGTGTTGGTGCCTTTGCCAATGTAAAAATGATCTAAGCTATCTCACTGTGTACTATACAAGGTTCTACCATAGCAAACAAGCCTAGAATAAAATCTTAGATGAATCCCATGGATTTTCTAGTGCACTTACTTTTCTTTAAACTGTTATGTGAAAAACTACAGTACATGTGCATACCCTTTGACTCAGCAGTGTTACTACTACTGGGCTTACATCCCAAAGACATCTTAAAGAAGGGAAAGGGACCTGTATGTGCAAGAATGTTTGTGGCAGCCCTCTTTGTGATGGCCAGAAACTGGAAACTACGTGGATGCCCATCAATTGGAGAAAAGCTGAATAAATTGTGGTATATGAATATTATAGAATATTATTGTTCTGTAAGAAATGACCAACAGAATGATTTCAGAAAGGCCTGGAGAGATTTATATAAACTGATGCTGAGTGAAATGAGCAGGACCAGGAGATCATTATATACTTCAACAACAAAACTATATGATGATCAATTCTGATGGACGTGGCCCTCTTCAGCAATGAGATGAACCAAATCAGTTCCAATAGAGCAGTAATGAACTGAACCAGCTACACCCAGGGAAAGAACTCTGGGAGATGACTATGAACCGCTACATAGAATTTCCAATCCCTCTATTTTTGTCTGCCTGAATTTTGGATTTCCTTCACAGGCTAATTGTACACTATTTCAAAGTCCAATTCTTTTTGTACAGCAAAATAACTGTATGGACATGTATACATATACTGTATTTAATTTATACTTTAACATATTTAACATGTATTGGTCAACCTGCCAAGGGGGGGGGGGCGGGGAAGGGGAAGGAAGGGAAAAATTAGAACAAAAGGCTTGGCAATTGTCAATGTTGTAAAATTACCCATGCATATATCTGATAAATAAAAACTATTTAAAAAAAAAAGAAAGAAAAGAAAAGAAAAAAGAAAGTATAGGAGCTAATTTGGTCATGAAGTAGCTCTTAAAATAGGACTTAATGGGGCAGCTAGGTGGCACAGTGGATAGACCACTAGCCCTGAATTCAGGAGGACCCGAGTTCAAATCTGGTCTCAGACACTTAACACTTCCTAGCTATGTGATCCTGGACAAGTCACTTAACCCCAGCCTCCAAAAAAAAAAAAAAAAAAAAAAAAAAAAAGAGGACTTAAATTTAAGAGTTTAAGGACTAAAGACTTAAGTTTACTGGAATGTCATCAATTTTAACATTATAGAGATGTCAAACCTAAGGGCCAATGAAGCTTTTTGTAAGATATCCATGTTGCTCTTTTAAAGAAAATTTGGTGACCGCAAAAAGAAGTTTAAGTACCATAGACTTAAATCTGTCCAAATAGCCACAACACACCCACTAATTATAGGCTGTAATAGATTCAAAATTTGTGTTAACATTTCTAAGAAAATTTAAAGGAAATATAATAGTTCTAAAGCCTTAGTCCAGATGTGTCAAACTAGAGGCCTGCAGGATTAAGGCCAACCCCAGGCTAAATTGAAATGGGAAAAGTTTGACAAAATAAATACACAACACAATATTAATTTGTGATTTTTTTAAGTCAACATGGACCAGACATATTTCTATTTGAATTAGACTCCAGCTCCCCTCCAAATCAACTTTTTAAACTAATACTGGGAAAAAAGATGTCAATTAGAAATAGCAGTATAGCTTAATGGGAAAAAACACTGTAAGAGTCAATTGGATTTTAGTTCAAACTTGGATATTATCTAGATGAACAACCTTAAACATAATCACAAAGTCTATGAGCTTGTTTTCTCTAAGAAAAACAAATGTGTTTCAACTACATTTCCTCTATAGTTTCCATGAATTTTAAAGTTCCATTCCACAGGAACTTCACTCTAAAACTGAATTACCTATCTAATAAGTTTGTCAAAGAAGTTATTTTTTAAAAAAAAACTTTCTGCCTCTTGCTCATTGGATAACAATCCAATGAAAGATTGACTACAGTAAATCTGGTCTATAAATACTAACCTAGTAGCACACATAAGATTTATGCTTTAGATCACCTCTATTAAAATTCTAAGATTCTGTACAAATAAATCTTTAGAACCATTCAATTTTCCAAATAAAATTCCTACAGTATGAATGATTACTAGTACATAGAAAAGTATCATACTCTATTAAGTCTACCACAACTTTAAATTAGTAACTGTTATTGTTTGTACGTAAAGACCTATTGATAGTGCCATGCTTTGAGACTTTTATTCACTTAAAAAAAAAAAAAAAAACTAACAAATTTGTAACAATACATACAAGGTCTTATGTCATATAAAAATGTACGCCTTTGCCTTATCACTAACAATAGATATTTCTGTAAGGTATCAATTTCCAGGGTAAGAAGCACAATTTGTGGTCATGGAGCTCAAAGATGCCAACTGAGCTATCCTGGGATGAACCCATTACAATGACTTCATTAGTATCTACTCTAATTAATTTAGTTAACCAGCAACATCTGATGGAAACAGATTATTTTGAGCATCTGGATAATTGTAACAATCACTGCCAAATATCACTGCCAAAATAAAGATCTTGATAAAAATGACTTAATTAGGTAATATACTAATTGCCTCAAATGTCCCTCATTTAAATTAATAGATTTAACTAAATGTGGACAATTTTGGGGAACAGACATTTTAAACATGGTATCAAAGTATATCTAAAGATTTAAAAATGAGCTAACAGGATACCTATTCATTTGTTTTAGAAGAAAGAGTACAAATGATTTCTAAGAAACCTTAAATGTGCCACATAAGTGAGTTATTGGGCTTGATATACTGAAACTTCCTACAGACCACAACTTAAAATCCCAGCAGAACATGAATCTAATTCTCCCCCACCCCCATATTCCAGCAGATAAAACATAAAAGGGAATTTACTTAGATGGACTTAGTCTTAAGAATTTAGTTTCTATCAGTGGACTATATAGATACTTAAGAAAAAAAATTATGGCAAATTTGAAGGAAACTTGTGGTGTTTTCCCCCTATGCTCTAAAATGGGGGTGGCATGTGGTGAAATCACATCTTCCTTAGATGGACCTGTCTGTGCTTCAGTCAGGAATACTACAGACCAGATGCACATAAAGACATAAAATTCTTTAAGGTAAAATCTAGCATAAGCCACATATTATTGTTGATTTTCTAACATTCAATTCCTGACCAATGCAAATCTATTAAAATAAACTTAAAATGACCCACAAACCTGTGTTTTATTTTTTAAAGGTCAGCAAGTCCTTGGAGATAGTATCGACTTTCAGCTGCTAACATACAGAAGTAATACATTCACAGCAATTTTCTCCATTGGGCTTATTACTACTCCAGTCAATGGTGCATTTCAGAGCTGGGAACATTTCCAATGAAGTTTTCATTGCTAGTAGTAAACAACATTGCTTCAACAGTCCATAACTGGTCAGCATTTAAGAGGGTCTCCCTCTTGAGCAGGTTGTCCAAGAATAAAAGCTCAACCACTGGCTCAAGAGAGGCAGAAAGTCTTCTCAATAGTTCAAAATGCTTTTTAAGTTCAACTACAGGCCTTCTGTACCTGAGGTTCTGAGCACTTTAGGGCAATGGCTATAATCTTCCCGAACTCAGAAGGCCAACAAGGTGGCTGTCAAAACATCAGCACAGAGTGAAAGCCATTATATATTAGTAGCCAGTGAGAAACATGGTTCAGGACCCTGTACTGCAGATGAGAGCACTGCAACTTGATGGCAAAGCTGAGAGAGGCAGAAGGAAAAGGGAGCTGGATGGCATGTTCATCCATGACAGGCACTGATTTGCTCTGTAGACTAGGCAAAATGAATACTCACTACTTTACTGGTTGGAGACTAGGCAGTAAGCAACAGTGCACCAGATACATTTTTAGTTGGAACCACAGGGTTGGAAAGTTCTGGGATCCGACATAATGTCTACAGGAACATCAACATTAAAATGAAAAGTCAGTATCTGGGAAACAGGAAGATTTCCCTCCCCTGGAATACTGGAAAGAGATGTAAAGACCACATCTTCAAGCGCCAGAGTGGAGACATTCTTCTAACACAATGAGTCCTGTGGCTTTCTGTTGGGAACCAAGCAATAATCAGTTTTAGCCCAACTTTTAAAGTAACAGTTTGTGCACCTACAATTAAATATGAAGAGGTGATGAATGTGGGAAGAATACACAGGAAAGACACTCAGAAAAAGAAATTCCATCGTTAGGGCTAACTGTACATCAACTTCATACACTTACACAGCACATTCTGCTCTAAGAACCCTAGAAGAAGGCGAGCAGTGTCTGCGCTGTGCGCTCATCCATCGCTGGTCCCCTCTTTTCATAGCTAAGGTAACTGAGGCACCTGTAACTTAAAACTGTGCTCCTCCTCACCTCATAGGTGACAAGATGCACGTTGTTGTCAAAAACCGCCTGCTCAGGCGAGTCAGCGTCACTGACAGTTCTGATCTTGACAAAACTCTCCCCTGAGTAGGGGAGAGGAACCTCCCACCCGAGGGGCTGCCCCTCCCACTCCGAAAACCATCCTTCCCTCTCCTTCTGTCAGACGGGAAAAATCACTCCAGATGCAGGGCATGAAACCATAGGATTCAGAGATGGAAAAACCTGAGAAAAGAAGCTGGAAAATAAACGCACGGCTAGAAATAACCAAGGCTCTTTCCAAGCTCCAAACCCTATTGCTTCTCTTGGAAGTCTAAAACTCTAAAACTCTTTCTACTGTAGCACTGAGACTTCCAGATGATACTTGTTTCTGCTGTTTTCTTCCACCCCAGTCCCACAGTCCTTCCGCTCCTAAAGTCTTCGGGCTCCCAAATTCTCAAGCACAGCTCCCGCCTCCCGCAGGTCCACCCCTCAAGCTGCCGGCCCCGGGAGGGAGCCTGCTGGGCAGGAGACAGCCCCGAGGGGCTTTTTAGCTGCATCCAAGCGGGCCCGGGCTCGGGCCTCCTTCCACCCAAGGCCTCGGCGCCGTATTTTGCAGTTTCTGCGGGACACTGAGCAGCCAGGCCCCGTCAGGGCGCCGGCTCCCGCCCGCCCCCCGCGGCCTAGCCCCGTCCCCCGCCCCCGGCCCCGCCTTGGCCTCCTCCGCTCCCCGTCAGTCCGCGCCTAGCCGTACCTGCCGGACCCGGGTCAGAGCGTCCACGAAGCCATCAGACTTCATCCCCACCGGAGCCGCGCTCTGTCCCTGTACCAGCTCCGCCATTACAGCCGCCGCCGCCACCGCCGCCGCCACTCGGCTCCCCAATCCTGCTTCTCGCTCCGCTTGGGGACCCGTAGCCGGAAAGGGAAAATCGCCCCACTTCCGCCGGAAAGGAAGCAAGGCGGCCCTCGGCTGGACGGGAGCAGGACGGTGGGCGGGGTCATGGGCACGTGATCTCGGACGGACCGGAATGAGACTGGGGGTGGGAAGGTCTACAGGTGGTCAGGCCGGCTAGGGACCGTGGCCTATTGGGTTTGGAGAACTGTTCCAGGAAATGCTCTTTTTTGGGGGGAAAAGTGTGTCGTGACTCCTCCACCTTCTACTCTGTTGTTGTCGCGACATAGAGTTAGGGCATGGTGATGGCGTGATTATTCCTAAGGATTATTCCTGTCGATATGATACTGTGACATGACCTGGAGAAGCAGCCACGGTGGGTGTGACGTTGTCCCATATGGCTTGGCTCCCATGAGGGTCTATGTTTAACTGTTTACTTAGCAGGTGTTCAGAGACCACCTTTAGCTCCCCAGTTTAGAAATAAGGATATAATGCTTGCCATCTAGGGGAGGGGGGGAGGGGAAGGAGAGAATCGGAAACGCAAGGCTATGCAAGGGTCAAATTATCCGCGCACGTGTTTTGAAAATAAAAAGCTTTATTTAAAAAAAAAAAAAAAAAAAAAGACATGGATTGAGAGAAGTTATGATTGCCCTAAACCACACAAATAGAAAACATCAAAAGTGCAGCAAAAGCTCCATTTTTATGATTCCTGCACAAGCGCTCTTTGCATTCCACTGGCTGCTTCTGTTACAACTAAATAACGGGCAGGACTGGTGCGAAAAGATGAACTGATGGTTCAGGGACCGAATTCTCTACTGAAAACCAGTATTATCCCAGCCAGCTCGCCTTAGATTGTGGGAAGCAGCCTGTGAAAGGAAAAGAACATTGCATTAATTTCAGAACTTTCATGCCTGAAAAAGAATCCTCACCACAACACAGCTACCAAGTGATTTTTGAAGACCACTCAGATTTTGTGGAAAGATCGTTAGGAGACTCGGGCTCTAGTTCCAATTTACCCAGTAACTATAAATGGGAACAAAGACCCTTCTCCTGAAAGAACACTTTTTTATCTTTAAAAGGAGGGATGTGGACAAATGGCCTCTCATGTCCAACTAACAGTTCTAGGTTCTGGGGTTCTGTCCGGGTTCTCCTGAGCCGATACCACGAGTAGAGCTTCTAAAAGTCTGAATTCCTTCACCATAATTGGGTTGCACTGAGATGGGCTTGTTGTCTATCACTCCTTGCTGTTGCCTGGCAACATAGCACAGGAATGTCACTGGCATTGGAGCTATGACATCACAAAGAAACATTATACCATAGACAAGAAGAGGGCTGGTTTCCTTTTACACATTCTTCACAGGCAATGAGTTCTTAATGAACACTCCACACTGTAGTGAGATCATTGTTTCTATGTTGAATCAAAATGCTGTTAGACAAAGATTTTAGGTTGTGAGCCTTAGAGTAAATAGTCTTAGAGTAAAATATCCTAAGTTCACTTAGATAGTGCAAAGTAGATTCAACAGATAAGCAAAGGGACTTAGAGCTAAAAGAGAAGCATCTCTGACTCCAGAAGGCAGAACAAAGACCAAGGGATGGAAGTTTCAGAGAGGCTGCTTTAGTCCATCATCAATTTAGAAAGAATTTCTTAATGAGCAGAGTAGTCCCACAGCTGAGATAGATAACCTCAATGTTAGTGAATTTCTCAGGTATAGGAAGTCGGACATTTATTAAGCACTTACTGTGTAGTCAGGCACTATGCTAAAGCCTTGGGCTGCAAAGAGGCAATTAAAAAAAAACAAACTGCTCTCTAGAAGTTCACAGCTTAATGTGAGACCATAGGCAACTATATATGGGATAAATTGGAAATAATTAAGAGAGAGAAAGTACTAGAATTTAGGAAGAATGGGAAACTTGAAGGGACTTGAAGAAACAAGGGAAATGAGGAGGCAAAGATGAAGAGGGTGAGAACTCTGAACTTGGGGGACAGCCAATGAAAATGTTCAAGAATTGGGAAAATGAAGTGGAACATGGAGAGCGGTGTCACTAAATTACCGAGATGTGGAGGGATATAAATAATAAGAATACTAGAAAGGTAGGGGTAGGGACACATTACAAAAGGTTTTGAAAACCACACAAGATTTCATATTAGATTTTGGACATGATAAGAAATAAAGTAGAGTTTATTGAAGGGGCAGGGTGACCTGGTCAGACCTGTTCATTACAATATCACTTTGATAGCTTATTGGAGAATGAACTGCTGGAGTAAGGAGAGACTTGTGGCAGGTGGACCACCCAATGTGCTGATCACCTGCACCAGGGTAGTAGCAGTATCAGAAAGAGAGAAGGCAAAGATGTTATGCGGGTAAAAGGCAACAGATTGGATATGGGGAGTAAGGAGTCAAAGCTGAAACTATGTTGTGACTCTGGGAGGATGGTGGTATTTGCAACACTAATAGGAAAGGTAGGATTCAAGGGGACAGATAATGAATTTAGTTTTAGACATGTTAAGTTTAAGATGTCTATAGGACATGTAGGTCCAATAAACAGTTGCAGATTTGAGATGGAGGTCAGTAATGAGAATAGGACTGGATAAGTAGATTTGAGAATCATCAGCCCAGACATGATAATTGAATCCACGAGAGTTAAAGAAATGAGCAAGTGAAATCATTTACAGGGAGAAGAGAAGAAAAGAGGGTCTAAGGCAGAAGCCAGTATTACACCCATGGTCATTCTAGTAAAGAGGAAAACCAGGAGAAAGTAATGAATATCCCAAAAAACTAGAAAGAAGAGAATGATTGACAGCATCAAAGGCTGCAGAGAGGCCAAAAAGGAGGGAGATTTGAGAAAAGGTCATTAGATTTGGTAATATGTTGTTATTTTTATTCAATTACTTCAATCATGACCCCTTTTGGGATTTGGGATTTTACTAGAGTGGTTCGCCATTTCTTTCTCCAGTGGATCCAGATTTACCAGTTAAGAGATTATTATTAACTTTGGAGAGAGCTGTTTTGAGTGAATGATGAAGTTAGAAGCCAGATTGTAGAAAAGTGAAATCTTTCTTTGAACCCCAAAGAGACTATAGACCCAGATTAACAACCTTTGATCTAGTCCAACTCTTTTAAACTGAGGCCTAAAAGAGATAACCTAAAGTCCCAAAGCTACTTAATGCCAAAGCTGATAATTCAGTATCTAGCATATTACTGTAATCTTCTCTTTAGTGTTTCTTGATTGCCTAAGAGTGCATAAGGGCTTGAATATAAAAATTTTGAATTCCTATAGTGACCCAAATTACCAACCTTCATATGCTACTTTAATATTTCAGTTGATAATGGTATTTATTCATATGGTACTTTAAGATTTATAAAGCATTTGTCTAATAACTTCCCTTCCTCTAATTTTCTAACTCTTCTTTTGAATTCCTCCATACTGCCAACAAATACCTGTAGATGCCTCAGTTTCCCCAGCCTTAAGAAATTCCATTTTACCTTATCCCCTCAAATTATCACCCTTTATAATTCTCCTTTTCATAGGCAAATTCCTAGAAAAAGGTATTCATATTCTTTGCCTCTACCCACTCAATAGCCATTGGTGGCCAATCAATTAGAATGACAGTAATTTTGGTTTAAGGCATGGTCCCTAAGAAAGAAATCTAACCAGTAAATCCCAAAATATCTTGATCTATATCTGACCATTGGAGCCAGTGGCTCTGGAGAAGAAATTGAGGCAGGTGATCTTGCACAATCCTCCCTCACTCAAATCCAAATCATTTGCATGCCATGGTATCACCTCCCTGATGTCATGGTCATATATGAGAATGAAAGTCAAATAATTTCTTAATTGGTCTCCCAGTCTTTCCCCTCTATAAGCTATTATCTACACAGCTATCAAATTGATATTTGTAAAGCACAAGTCTGATCACATTACTCCTCTACTCAAAATACTTTAGTGGCTTCCCATTGCTTTTGGGTTAAAGTTCAAATTCTGGCTTTTAGATTAGCTTTTTAGGATAACTACACAGTACTTCCCCCTCATACTTTCTATATTATATTCAATACTTGCCCTTCTCCATACGTACAACTCCTTACATGATTCTCCATATTCAAATTATGATTCCTGTGCCTTTCTTTAGGATGTCCCCCTCCCCCATTCCTGATATGCTCTCCCTCCTCACTTCTTGGAACCCTTAGATCCCTTCAAATATCTGCTCAAATGCCATTTTTTTTTTACTCTCTCCACGCAAACTTTATTTTATTAAAAATTTTTATGCCTGATGTTTCTCTTCTTTTTTGTTGATAATAGCTTTTTATTTTCAAAATACATACAAAAATAGTTTTCAACATTCATCCTTGCAAAGTCTCATGTTCCAAATTTTTCTCCTTCCCTCCTCCCCAAGTAATCCAATATAGATCAAACATGTGCAAGTCTTCTAAACATATTTTCACATTTTCACATATCATTCTGCACAAGAAAAATCAGATCAAAAAATTAAAATGAGGGGAAAAAAGCAAGCAAACAAAAAAAAAGTGAAAAAACTATGTTGTGATCCACATTTAGTCCCCATAACCTCTTTCTGGATGCAGATGGCTCTCTCCATCACAAGTCAATTGTAATTGGCCTGAATCATTTCAATGTTGAAAAGAGCCATGTCCATTACAGTTGATCATCACATAAACTTGTTGCTGTGTACAATGTTCTCTTGGTTCTACTCACTTCACTTAGCATCAGTTCAGGTAAGTCTCTCTAGACCTTTCTGAAATCATCCTGCTGATCATTTCTTATAGAGCAATAATATTCCACAACATTCATGTACCTTAACTTATTCAGCCATTCCCTAACTGATGGGCATCCACTTAGTTTCTGGTTCTCAAGTGCCACTTCTTTCAAGAGGCCTTTACTAAATTTTTTTTCCTTTTAGTTCCATTGCTCTATAATTCATTTTGCATATAGCCTGTATTTACCTTGAATGTGTTATTCCTCTTATAGAATGTAAGTCCCTTAAGGGACTCATTTTCATATTTATATCACCATGTATTTACCACAGTGCCCAACACTTGGGTGGATAGAATATGTACTTGCTGATTTATTGATTGAGGTAAAAGCTCAATTTTCTTGATGATGAAACTGACCTAAGTTCACACAAGAGGTAAATGTCCTCATTGGAATTCACACCTAGGTTTCTCATGACTTTAGGTAACCTTTCTTGGATATTGTACTGCTATGTAAAATGTTTGATAATGTGAAATGATTGAAGAAGTTTAAAATATATATTTTAGCATCTTCTTATTTTTTAATAGATTTAGAGCTAGAAGAGGTCTCAACGGTCAACTTGGCCTATCCTTTCATTTTATAAGAAAAGAGCACAGTATAGGGAAATAATATCTCCAAGGTTATGTAGGTAATAAGTGATTGTGGCAGAATTGTAAGAATTTAAGCCCCTTGATGCCACATCTAGTATTTCCCTGAAGCATACTAGATTGCTTGTAAACAATAAGAAATAGTGCATATGCCCAAAGGACTTTCAAACTATGCCTACCCTATGATCTAGCAGTGTCTCTACTAGATCTATATCCCAAAGAGATCATAAAAAGAGGAAAAGAATACACATGTATCCCTTTTATAGCAACAAGGAACTGGAAACTGAGTGTTTGCCCATCAGTTGGGAAATGGCTGAATAAATTATGGTATATTAATATAATGGAATATATGTTCTATAATAAATGATCAGCAGGATGAAATCAGAGAGGCCAAGAAAGACTTACATGAACTTATGCTAAGTAAAGTGAGTAGAACCAAAAGAATATTGTATAAAGCAACAAGATTATATAATGATCGGTTTTGATGAACAATTCCAATAGACTTGCTATAGAGAAAGCCATCTGCATCCAGAAAGAGGACTATGTGGACTGAATGTGGATTTTTACCTTTTTTGTTGTTTGCTTGTCTTTTTTTCCCCTCATTTTTTCCTTTTTTGATCTAACTTTTCTTGTGTCCAATAATAAATGTGGAAATATGTTTAGAAGACTTGCACATGTTTGACCTATACTAGATTACTTGCTATCTAGGGGAGGGAGGTAAAAGAAGGAAGGGAGAAAATTTTGGAACAAGAGATTGTGTAAAGAAAACGCTCTTTGCATGTATTTTGAAAATAAAAAGCTATTATTATTTTAAAAAATAAATAATAATAAAAAATATAGGGTGGTATAATCAATCATAAGAAAAGTGGATTTAAAGTCAGAAAACCTAGTTCAACCAATCAAGTAAAAAAATTGTTAAGTGCATTATATTAAGTTTGAAGCCTGGCTACATGTGTGGTCTTGGGCAAGTTAATATAACTTTTATGGGCCTCAGTTTTCTCCCAAGAAAGTGATGGGTTGGACTAAATTATTTCTAAAACCCTTCTAGCTGGAAATTCTGTGAACTGATCCTACTAAATTATGGATCACAGACCTTTTATACATACCTTTTATGTCAATAAGTTTTATCGATGCCTTATGTTTTTACTTCAATCATTTCTGGAAATGCTACTCTATAAATTGAGTCTTCTTTTGTAACAAAGAAAAACACTTCAGCAAAAACACTTGATACAGTGTTTGTGCCTGACAAGGTGTTTTAAAAATCTAAAAGAGAGTAATAGGAAATAAAAGTACGAGAATGGGGGATTTCTTGGCCAATTGATCTGTTTCTTATCATCAGGAAAGTGGGTTCAGTTTGAATTAGTGGGTTGCAAGGGTGGGAATAGAGAGTATTTGATCAGTAGATGCTACAATGAAAAGTCTCTATGCAAGACAAGTACACCTTCTTACCTGAGAATAAGAACAACTCACATTGTTATAATGCTGAAGTGTTTTTAAAGGCATTTTCTTCACAATCATTTTAATTCTATTTCAGTCTGTGCTTTGAAAAGAATAAAATCTTTGGTTTTTTGATGCCTTTATTCTTGGCCTTAAACTTTATATTTAATCAGCAATCTGGCCCTAAGGCATCTTAGAGAGGATAAGGTGGTAGATATAAGTGCTCAACTCTTTAATTCAAGAGGACTGGTAGATAAAGAGCTCAACTCCAACTTAAGAGAATCCAGAGACAGTCATTAGCTGTGTGACCCCAAGCAAATCAATTAACCTTTCTGAACTGGTTTCCTTATCTGTAAACTAAATAATAATGGGCTACGGTAAGGTTTACTTGAGATATCATGTAAGTCAAGTGCTTTTAAACTTTAGAGTGCTGTATTAGTTCTTGTTATTATACTTCACAAACATTTTTTCTGCACCTAGATAGTTTGCATGGTAATACTTAGGGAAATAATTTAGCCTGTCTGGTCCTCAGTTTCCTCTTCTAGAAAATGACCTCTGAGGTTCTGTCAGCTTTAAATTTATGGCTTTTTGGTTTTAGAGTTCTCAGAAATATCTTGTACTTTCCTGTCTATGACCTAGGCCATAATTTTCCTTTTCACGCCAGAATTACGTTCCCATTCCTTTTGGTTTATTTGTATCCTTCAAGGACTAATTCAAGTCTCATTTCCTCCATGAAACCTACCCTGACCATTTTAAACTCTTCTCTGTTTTGAACTTCTTTGTTTCCTTCATAGCACTCCCTCAGCACAGTACTAGGCACGGAACAGGCACTCAGTAAAAATCGATTTGCTGATTGATAGAAATAGCCAGTTTCTCCTTCATCTTCCTTCTGCTGCAATGTTTTAAGTTCAGGTAGCTCTGTATAAATATTTATAGAAAGAACATGACACAACCTGACAGTGTCAGAGGCCTCTCTAACAGGCCTTTAACTATTAAACTGGACTCTGATCTCTGAGCCAGAGATTTTTTTTTAGTGTGTTGTTTTTTGTAAGGAATAGTTAGCAGCTTCCATCTCTGGGAAATATCTGATAGGAGCCCAGAAAGACAGTATTAGATTATAGGGGAAGATTTCTAAAGTCTATATGTAAAGCAGGAGGAAGATTATTAGAAAAAAACATTGTATTGTGTGTTGGCTCTCTATGACCTTGAGAAAGCCATTTCCTCCTCATGGTTTCAGTTTCCCCTGTAAAAGGAGGGGATTATACTAGGAAAGGGAATTATTGTACACTGTCTATGAATCCATATGCATACCAAACTTATAGGATTCTAGGATTTAGAGCTAGAAGGGAGTCCAGAGATAATAATTTTACGGATGATGAAATTCTGTAAATCTGATCTCTAACTCAAAACAAAATATTCAATGTGAGATACAAGCTGATACCTTACATAGATTAAAGAAACAATGACATATATATACATGTTAAAAAATTTTTTCCAAACACATGTAGATGCTTTTATAATTAATAAAATACATATTATTAAAATTTTGATATTTTTATCTATCATTTTATACAAACATATCCTTTCCTTTTCTATGGAGAATTCTATCTATTGTTATGCATAAAACATGTAACAAGCATAAAAAGGAAAGAGAAAAAAATTCAGTAAAACTGACACATCAGCTAAATCTGATAGGATATGCCAATGTCCTGCACCCTTTTATCCCTTACTTATCTTTGCAAGATTAAGCTTGGTGATGACAATTATTTTTATTTTATTTTTTATTCTTTCCACTTATATTGTTGCAGTGATGTGTGGATTCCTGATTCTGCTTACTTTACTTTGCATCATTTCATATAAGTTGTCTTATGTTTCTCTGACTTCTTCATAGTCTTCATTTCTCATAATGCAATAATTTTATTATAATCATGTAGCATGACTTATTTAACTCTCTTCTAACTGATTGGCATCTACTTTGTTTTTAGTTTTTTGTTATCATAAAAATGATGCTAAGAACATTTTTAGTATATATGGCATATAAATATATATACCAAAATAGGATACAAGGTCACTCAGGTATATGGTATAAATGGTGAGTTGGCATATCTTTTTGTCTTTGATATCTTTGGTGTGCCTAATAGTTGAGTCTCTGGGACTAAGGAAAAATATAAATTCACTTAAAAGACTCTTTGAGTTTTTGGTAACTTCTAATTATCAGCTGAGTGGCACAATGGATAGAAAAGACTCATTTTCCTGAGTTTAAATCTGGTCTTGAACCTTTAGTAAGTCATTTAGCCCTATTTGCCTCAATTTACTCATCTATAAAATGAGCTGGAAAAGGAAACGACAAATCTCTCCAGTATCCTCACCAAGAAAACCCCCAAAAAGAAGTCACAAAAAGTTGGATATGAAAACTGACTGATTCTCAGACAATGGATGCTAATAATTCAATAACTATAAATAATGTTGAGATCTACAAGATGTGTTGATGTTAAAAAGGGATCCCATATTCAAAGAGATTGGATGCTCTCTAATGTTCCTTCGATTCTAAGTCTTGATGTCTTATCTTGATCATATAGATGAGTAACTTTAGTCTCCAAAGGGAACCTTATTGCTCAAGTTGGCCCCTTTTATAACATGTCATAACTCTCTTACCACAAAGCTCAGTTTAGGTGGAGCAATAGGGATAGGGACCAGACCTGTAATTTTATTGGTGTAAGTGACTCCAGGTAAAGAAACTCCCTCTACCAATATAGGTCAACATCTTCTCTTGATGGGACTACAAAGACAGAAATGAAACAATTGTTGTCCTTGAAGTGCTTCTGTTCTATTGGGGAATACAACATATATACAAATAAATAAACAAAAAGTATATACAAAATAATACATAGTAATTGCAAGAAAGTATGAAAATTTGGCAGGATTAGAAAAGGTCTCATGGGAAAAATGATATGTGATTTATACTTTGAAGGTAGTTTGAGCTTTACTTCATCCACTTATCAGTGGATCACCTGGAACTTGGTTGCTTTTGTTTAGCAATCTCCTAGAAAAATCTCCCTTTAAAAAAAACAAAAAACTCACTGTGCCTGGTTCACAGTCTTTCTCTCCACCTTTATCCCTGTTGTTTTTGTTGTTGTTTTCTACATGGGAACAGAATACATGTTTCTCCTCAAATATCCAGGTCTCTCATTTAGCCACCTTCTTAAGTCAACTCCTACTTAACTTCTCAACATTTCTATTTTCTTAAACTCCAAAATTCCTTTACCTGATCATAATCTTTTATGATTCCATTTTCCCAATGTCTTAGGATCCCTAACTCTGCTTTTCCCCCTCATCATGTTCTCCATTTTTTACTCCATCTGTATTTCTCCAGTGCATTACCCCAGCACTCCCTTCCTTTCCCTATATTGACCCCTTGGTGAACTATCTCAAATTTATATAATCTTATATTCTGAAATCTCTTTCTTTCTTGTCCTGTTGCCAATCATGCTCTAACCCTAACCTCATGATTTTTATTTTTACCCTCCCCCCCATCCAGTGTCTCCCTCCTTCCTCACTGGAATGGGAATCAAAATGCTTTTGATCTTATCATCATTCATGCCTATTTAACCTCCATGATCCAAGATATTCATATTCTTCTCTCTGGTCTCAAACTTCTTTTCTGTATTGTCCCTCTCTTCTTTACTTCTTCTAAATGTATCCTTCTTCATCCCCTCCCTATTCTTTAACTGTGTCACCTCTTTACTGTTTCCTCTATTCTTGAATCTCTTGACCCTTTTTAGTCTTGAATTATTCTTAGTATTTTTTTTCCTCTTCTACTCAGGTACTATTGAACATGGGGAAGAGGAGAATCATATAACCATGTGCCTAAATCTAAAAAGAATGTATGTTAAATAATCTCAACTGAATCCTCACTGCTACACAGCAATACTTTTATTTTTGCCTGATTGACCATCTCCTACTACTTCCAACAATGACTGTTCCTAAACTTCTTCCTTTTATCTCCCTTCTCCACCTTAGCAGAAGATGAGGTCCACTGATAAATCAAGTTCCCAGTTCCTCATATTCTTTTCTCTCTTTTTTGCTTCATGTAGCTTAGCTCCCTTCAATCCTCAGATTATTTATCTTCTGATCCCTCCAGGTATTAGTTTTTCTTCTCTACAACTTGAAATTCCTTTGAATACACTCTATATTTATATATACACACACATAAATACACATATGTAAACATATTCCTCCCCTCTCCTTCATATAATATAATATAGTATAATTCTTTTAAGAACAAGGACAGTTCTGTATTTCTTATTTCCCTTCTGTATTTCTAGCATCTAGCACATGCCTAGTATATTCAGGGTAATTGTTAGGAATTATTTTGCAAAACCTTGTCCTATTTCACTATCGGTGAGCTCTGGGATGCCCAAGAATTCTAAAAGATAATTTATATTTAAATAGAACTTGATGGTTATTAAACATTGAAGTCGAGACTTAAATGTTGAAATCAATTTAAATTTTCAAACCACTTTTGCCCTCTTTTGTATTTATAATCTAAAGTGTCTAACGTGTTATACTTCCATCCCCTCCAACAGAAACTTTTTTTTTTTTTTTTTTTTTTTTTTTTTTTTGCTGAGGCAATTGGAGTTAAGTGACTTGTCCAGGTCACATAGCTAGTAAAAGACCTGTCTGAGATCTGATTTGAACTCAGGTCCTCCTGACTTCAGGGCTGGTGCTCTATCCACTGTGCCACCTAGCTTCCCCCTGAAACAACTTTTTTTCATTTGTGTATGACTAGCAATGCAGTGCACATAGTAGTTATTATATGATCAAGGATTTAGAATCTAAGAAACTATATGTCTAATTCCCTTGAGCTTCCTCTTTAGCCAATGTAAAGAGCCACAGATAGCAGGGGAACTCTGGGTAAGGTATAAGACCCTTTAGCCCAGAGGAAACCTGCTAACAATATCTGGTTTGGCTCCCCATCTCCCTTTGGTGCCCACCTCCCTTCCTGAGAAATCAAGGAGGGCTTGACCACCTGTGTTCTACTTGAAGCAAGGATATTTACAGCAGGGTGCTTAGAATTAACACTTACTCAGTGTGATTGATGAGATAATGGTTCTCTAGTTGGCACATACTTAGTGTGTTGTAATGATGTAATCATACTGAGGTATTTAAGGGCTGAGAAGATTGGAAACTAAGACTCTATCTTTGACCATCCTCCTGGTGGCTCTCCTGCCTCCTTAGTCACTCCTCTAACACCAAGGCTGGTCCTGACATCCTCTAGAAATACAATTTCCCAATTGTATATAGCCCCCCCAAAAATTCAAAGACACATTCCTTTTCAATATTTAGGATATGAAGTATACCCTAAGGTGCTTACAGTACAAAAACTTTCTTTAAGAACAGAGAAGCTAAACACTTTAAATGACTTCCAGAAATTGATAGGAGATATCCAATGGATGTGTCCAGTGTTAGGCTTAACTACCTATCAATTACAACCATTATGACATTAAAAGGGGAGGTGAGAACACCAAAGGGAAATGGGGAGCCAAACCAGACATTGTCAGCAGGCTTCCTCTGGGCTGAAGGGTCTTATACCTTGCTCAGAGTTCCTTCACTCCCTGTGGCCCTCTATAAGCCAATCCTATAAATACTTTGTTTCTTCAGGAAGAGAGAGAAGCAGTTGGTTATCTAGGACCATGGAAAATAAGGAAAATAAAGTAGGAAAGGATTAGCAATAAAAGGAGGGAGAGAACTGCAAAAGACCAAGTTAATAACCAGTCCCAACTCCCAAACGTTATCTGAGTGGTTAGAAATAGCCATGACTCAGAAGACCGAAATAGAGAACAGCAATGGATAATTTAGTATTCCTCAGTTTAGGGAGGTGAGGGTGTTGCTGGTAAGTAATAACTTCAAAGTAAGTTTGAGAATATGATCTTAGAACAATGATTCAGGGAGATTATTAGAAACTCTTTTACAAACTTATGTCCTATTTCTATATATTTGAGCTATAGGATTCCCAGGGAGCCTAAATTATAATTTATATTTCTATAGAACTTGATATTTACTAAACACTTTGCATGTATGATCTCATTTGATCTTCATAGGCAGGTAGAAGAGGAGTTGTTATTTTTGTGCTTGGATTGATTACTGTTGGTCAAAGTTGTTTTATTTATATTTTCATTGTTTAATTTTGAAAACCGTTAAAAGTTGATAATTTTTTTAAACAGCAAAATTTTAAGAACATATAAAGTGTACACCATAGATGGGAATAAGGCAAAATTGATAAGTATTTGTAATACTTATAATCAGTGTCATGGGGAGACTATAACAGAAGCAACAACAATAATAATGTTTGAGGTCAAATTGAAACATTGGTTAAAGGCAATACCAATGTGCCAAGCAAGACATATTGTGCATAAAGCTATCAAAGACAAAGCTATGGCTTAATATGTTAAGAGATTTATTGGCATCCTGAAGTCAAAGCTGAATGGACAGAATATGTTAAAAAAAAAAAAAAACATATTGCAGAACACATATGCAATGCTAATCTTAATGTATGCTTTCAAAACTCCTAAATGTATCATGACAGATTTGCAAGGTACTGTAAGAAAAAAAAAACCATAAAATATTCATAAAACACAGAATTACAACCCTAAAGTAGATTTTCAAAATATTAAAATCTTGTCAACAAATACAAGAAATAAAATTTATAACCACATCCCCTCCCCCAATAACCCATGGAAATATTTCTGGAATTAGTAGTCATGACTTCAATGAGCAATAACAAAAGATAACAAGAGGTTTATACCATTGGATATGTCTAATGTAAAAGAAAATTATTTACCTCACAATGGAGCCTAGGAAATGGTTAAGATCTAAGAGTAAAACCAAAAGATTTTCTGTGAGCAATATCTACATTCTAGCAACATCAATAAAATGTTAACAAAAAAAGTAAAATAAATGCAAATTGTGAATATTCTTATGATGGCAGTTCTGGACCAGCTTATCACCAGCATGAATTATAAAAGGCTTATCCTTGAGGATAGAGACCTAGGCAGGTTATCTAAGAAAATGATAGAAACTCTGTATCCTCATTATAAGGTGGAAAAATTTAGCGTTTACTAAATACTAAGTTATGACTTGATGGCTAGAATCATCTACTAAAAGCTCTCTTTCAAGGATTGATAGACAAGAATCACTATATTATAAACACATACTGCAAAAATATCCTGAAGTATTCAAATAAACCTTACTAGAAATCCCCTCTCCCTTTCCCCTGTTCCTCTCTTCTTTCCTTACTACCTCTTTTCACCCACACCTTCCAACCTCCCTCAATAGAGATCAATCTTGCATTATCCACAATTGCTCAGATAAAATGACAATCCAAAAAAACTCAAGAGGAATGTTTTATTAGATATTATCACACCAAAAATTCATAATCCCTAAGAAAAACAGAATGAAAAAATTTCAAAATGTGAAGACCTATCAGAAGAGACTAAAATCAAAATCATGTGTGAACAGGATGAATTACTGTGAACAGGATATTATCTTCATTATCCTGTTGGCTTTTGGAATTGTTTTAAAGATGATTTCAATGAACCCTCAGAGGATAAGCTTACATTTGAATATTTTAATTCAATTAATGATATTTAACTAAGTTAATGCTAATTAATGCTATTTCTGACTCTACAAATACACCCAGGATTAATATGTTTGAGTTCAAGTATGGAAACTACTGCCTTCATTGGTGAAAAGTTGTGTTTGTTTGTTTGTTTGTTTTTTTAAGAAAATCTTTTGATGCCAGTTTTTCAATGATCTTGTGATGAAGAGAGCTATCTACATCCAGAGAGAGGACTGTGGGGACTGAGTGTGGATTACAACAAAACATTATCACTCTATTTGATGATGTCCACTTGTATTTTGTTTTCTTATTCATTTTCTTTCCTTTTTGATCTGATTTTTCTTGTGCAGCAAGAGAACTGTATAAATATGTTTACACATATTGGATTTAACATATTTAAACATGTGTAACATATTGGATTGCTTGCCATCTATGGGAGGGGGTAGGGGGAAGAAGGGGAAAATCTGAAACGCAAGGGTCAATGTTGAAAAATTATTAATGCATATGTTTTGAAAATAAAAAGCTTTTTAAAAAAGAAGAAAAAATCTTTGCAGATCTTTTGCTTTTTTCCTGTTTGTTGTCCTATTTCTATTTTAATCTTCAAATACTCTTGGAATCATGTTACTTAATTCAATGTCTTGCCAAGCTTACTTTAAACTGGTTTTAAAAAACAATTTAGATTTATTTAAATCTTATAGCTTCTCTCTGCTTTAATAGGCAATGCTACAAATAATCACTCTCACCCTTCTCTGGAAGATTTTACAAATGAGTTTATCTTTTAAATTGCTTTTGCCAGAGACCTTGAATTAATCTGATATTATGGAGTAGCCACCCAATTTCTACCAAATCCTAACAACAAAAAATATTGTATTGCCATTTAAAAATATTCTAAAATAAACATATTATCTTAGACTAGGAAATTAATAGTACAGCTGTATTCTGTTCTTGCTCAAGGGGGACCCCAGAAATGTGGGTCAGTGTTACAAGATGTCTCAAAAGAATTTGCAGGCTTAGACCCATCTCCAAGTTAAGGGGCAAAGTTTATTATAATTGTAATGCCAATTAATGTGAGCTAAATTCCCCCCAGATTGCAAAGAATTAGGAGTAGGAAAATAAATTTATAGGGAAAAATTAGAGAAACCAAGTGCTTCAGGTCGGTGATATGCTAATTTTGTGGTTTAGAGGCGGAGTTGAGGAGTAATCTGGTTCTGATTTTGTGCACAAGAGCAGCGCATAGTTTTCTGGGCAAAGCTCAGAAGAGATGGGGAGGGGACCTTTCAGAGGTATACTTTTGGGCCTGGAACATCACTAGCTTGAGTGGTAGGCACCAATTTTGTTCTGTGCCTGACTTTAAGTATCACATTATTGTTGTGCCATTAGTTTCAGAAGGTTATTGCTACATCTTTCCTAAGGGCTGCACCACATCATCTGATTAGAGGATATCTGGAATGCCTGCTGCATTCAGTTGAGTGCCATATTTCAGGAAGAAAATTGATAAACTGAAGTCTATTAAGAAACTAGGATGGACTAGGATCCATCCATAAACATTTATTACTATGTACTAGGCTTGGTGCTAAGTGCTAGAGATACAAAACGAGTTAAAAGACAGTCCTTCCTCTCAAGGAGCTTACAATCTTATGGGAGAGACTATATGCAAACAAATATATACAAATGAATTATATACAGGAAAAATAGGATATAATTAACAAAAAGAAGGCACTGCAATTAAGAAGGGTTATTGGCATAGTCCAATAGTCAAGAGGATCTGAATTCAAATTTGGCCTCAGATACTTACCAGCTCTGTGATACTAGGAAAGTCACTTAACCCCAGTTGCCTCCAAAAATATTTTTTTAAAAGAGAGTTTGAGAAGAGGAATTGGTGAAATTTGAGTTGGGATGTGAAAACCTTTGAGATAATAGCATATAAGGACTGACTGAGGGAACTGGGAGTGTTCATCTTGGAGAAAAGAAAATTTAGAACAGAATGATAACTGTCTTTAAGTTTTGAAAGGCTGTCGGGTGGAAAAAAGAATAACTTTTTTTTTTCCTGCCAGGCCCCAGATTCTTAGAACTACAAGCAATGGGTAGAAACTTCAGAAATGTAGGTGTGGGCTTGTACAATAAGTGAATGGAATGCTTCAGAAAATAGTAGCTAGAGGAGGAACTTTAATCAGTAACTTTAAGCCACCTTCCCTTTCCAATTGTCTTACACAAATGTTGGCTGAATTCCTTTGTCTGGTTAACTTATCTAGAAGAGCATACTCTACTTCTTCCAATCAAGATCACTAGAGGGTCAGCTAGGCTCCTTCCTGGCTCCTCCCCGGCTTTCCAACCTGGCACTTCCCCAACTCTTCCCCAATCCTCCTTACTCCCTAGACCTGCCCTGGCTTCTTTCTCCTGTGAAGAATGTTGCTAACTCCTATAGAATTCTTTCTTGCTTAGTCAAATGTGGTTGAGCCCATGAGCTATTTCACATCATAAATGGCAACCTTTGTGACCTGTGATAAATGTCTTTCGTGATTATTTCACATCTCTTGAACCATTATTAAAATTATCCTCTCCCATCTAACAACTTGGAAACTCCTCTAAAATCACCACTTCAGAAGTGAGAAGTAGTAGGCTTCCCCTCACTAAAGAGGATCAAACAAAGTCATAATTAGGCTCTAACAGAGCTATAACATGTAAGGAGTGTGGAGGATATGCTTCCTTCCTAAAGAGACCAGCATGCCCCTGTCTTGCCTTGTGGTCTTCTGCCAGTCCAAGTCATACAAGGCATGATTATTTCCTGATCACTATTCTCAGGGCCTTCTTGATGGTATTGATGTCATTCTCTTTGGGACCAACCCTGGGATGGGACAAGAAGGGGAGAGGGAGAAGAAAGGGAATAAATTCTCTGGGACACAGACTGTCTTCTCAAAACAAGTGTCTATGAATATGAACTGTCTTTTGTGCCAAATTTTGTGCTTTTCTCCTTTCTCAAATGAACCATTTGTATGAATTCCTAATTACATTTCCATCTGTAAGAAACAACTTTGTGGTTACTTCTCAGGTATATTGGAAAAAGGATTCTTGTTCAGATATGGATGAGACTATATGGTCCTTTCAGCTCTGATTCAGAAGCTTGGGGAAGCGGACATTTCCATTTGTTTAGTCAGAACAGAGATGCAGACAACATCCACAGCATGGCACAAGTCTAGCCTACACTCTCAGGTAAAGACTAGCAGGTTGTTGCTTAGTGTTTTAGTTCATGATGTCCAATACACTTTTTGTAGTTGTTCTGTGGGACGGTTGTTATGTTTGGCTCTGCTCAAGACCTGGAGGCTATGGAGACAATGACTGGTTGATTGGAAGAATAACTAAACAATGAAAGCAGGAAGTCTCAGAGGCTTCCAAAGAAAATTTTATTTCTCCTCAGCAGCAGGAGGTGACTTTTCAGTTCCCCCAACATATGCCACAGGAATTTAAGGGCATTTTACCTTTGGATAAACTCACTGGCTAAGTTCATCCTAAGGGTCAAGAGAGCCTCTAGGTACCTTTGTTTGAGGTTCGGAGCACCATTTTAGGAGGTAATGAAGGTGTATATCTTGTTAATTACATGATATAGCAAGAAAACCCCCAGATTTAGATACAAAGACATTGAGTTTGGATTATGGCTCTAGTCACTATTTGTGTAACTTTGAGCAAGAATGAGAGAATGAAAAAGTCCTTATTAAGCACTTACTGAACTCCAAAACTTTGTTCCAGGTGCTGGAGATACTGAAAGATATCCCTGATATCTCCTGATCTGAAGAAGTTCATTTGGAAGTTCATGTAGGAGAGCTTAGCTGTTGGGCCTAGTGGTTCCAACAGTGCAGCTGTGAGGCAAAACGTATCTTCTATAGAATCATTTCCACTGATAAAATACCGTGCATTTCTAGTGTTGAATTATTGACAGAGTCAAGGACTTTGATGGAGAGAGCTTTCTGGTCTGGGTTTTTAGTAGCTGTGGCTGTTTGTGGCGACCGCGTTGTCACCCTGGGTACCTTAGAATCAGCCAGAGTCAGGATAAGTAAAAGTCTTTATTCTTGGTCTTTGGCCGTAGAGTGGACATGTAGGATCTCTTCGACCTCACCTTGTCCTCTCCCTCACAGAAGTGACCCTGGCTAGTTTCACTGCACCTCCTAGCCCCTCCCACAATTCTCTGTATACAACAAACGATTGGGCCAGCACAGGATAGTGGGAAGGGCCATTTTCCAAGCATATTCTTATAGAGTATCGTCCAATCAGTAATTAGCCTTCAAGTGCTCGATTGTCCAATCCCAGTGAATTGACTCAAGAGTTTCAGTCCTTTACAGCTGTTGAGACAATTAACAAGTTTCTATGGGGGGTGCTCCCCTGTGTGGCTGAGGAGAGCTGGCTGGAGGCTTGGACAATGGCCAGAGATAAGGCTGTTACTATTTGAGGGGTTTGGGGGCATAAGATACCGAGGCCAGCTCCACTGGGAGCAAAGAAAACGGTGGCTCTAGTTGCGGTGATGGTTTGGCCTGTTTGGCACACACCTCCTGTTTCTCCCAAAGGGCATGTTGCTGCCTCTGCTAAGATCTTCCTGCTCAGGGTCTTTAGTTGGCATTTGATGTTAGTGAGGGCAAGAATTTCACTTAATTTCCATAGGAGTTGTTCCTCTGGACCAGGGAAGGGAAGTTGCTTCTGTTCTCCAGGCCTGTTTCCTCATCAGTAAAATGAAGGACCTAAATAGAATTATTTTGAATCAATCCACTAACAAGAGCTTACTAAGCACTGTGCTAAATCCTAGGATACAAGGAAAGGCAAAAACTCATAGGGAGACAACATGAAAATAACTAGATAGATTCAGTTAAAGCATAAAATATTCTGCTCCAGTCTTTACTCTGTGTGTATTTCTCTGCTTCAGACCTTCACCTTTCTGAAAGGTAGCCAGGTGTCTCAGCTTGTCTGCTAGCCAAGCCCTGAGACTAGTCACCTCAACTTGCCTTTTCCCTGCCTCCTTTCTGAAGCAGTCGCTTCCTTCACAACCAGCCTCCTGTCTTGGGGACACAGGATCTCCTTGGCAGCCAACCCTGTGCTTCAGGGACAAGCTGCCTCCTTTGCCATCGGCCTCGCCATGGACTCCACCTTCCAGATCTGCCACATCTTTTCCCCTGAGGCTAAGGCTGCTGTCAACCACCTCACCTGTGGGCCTCTTATTCCTACTTGTTCCTAGTTTTTTATTTCAGCCAAGATGATCTCACCCTTCCAGGGGTGTGGGGCTTTTCTCAAAATATGGTAAAGGAAAACCTCAGGGACCCAGTCTTCCAAGTTGTGTGGAAATCTGCCCAAGAGGAGTGGGGCTGTACCCTGTACCGCTCGCTTGTGGAGGATGGGGAGTGGGGAAGAACAGAGAGACAGAGACAGAGACAGACAGGAGACAGCAAATGACACAGAGAGAGATGGAGAAAGAGAGAGAGAGAGACAGAGATACACACAGAGAGAAAGAGAGAAAGAGACTTACAGAGACAGAGAGACACAGAAAGACACACACACACACACACACACAGACACACACGCAGAGTCTTGTGGATGATAGGATTTGAGTTGAGTCTTGAAAGAAGATAAGTCAGGCTTACAATTTAGGAAAATCATTTTGATAATTATATGGAAGGTAGTTTGAATGGGAAGAGACTTGAGGCCATAATGATGAGGTCCTGGGTTATGAGGTGAGGTTTTTAGAGAGAGCCTGAAGTATTGATAAAATTACTCCCCGAAGCAAGCAGATAAGGATATTGATGGGGCTCAGTGTAACCTGTGGAGGTCGTGGGTAGCTGTCCTTTGCTGTGCCCAGCCAGAAATCCAATTTATGCCAAACTCCTGAGGTTAAATTTCCCCTATAAATCTGACTATGGCCCACACCATCTTTGCTGAATCCCTTTCGGGGTTATAGAACACCACACCAAGTCCCTCCTCCCCTTCCTCCCCATGCCTCATGGTGTTTTTCTCCTTCTTATAGCTAAGTAACTGTTTTAGGATACTAAATTCCTTTATGGATTTAGCCTCCCAGTTAAGGGCATGCTCCCTCCTCATGGAGCATTCCCTTTCTTCTGGTTAATTATGAGTGCCACTAGGAAACTTGTTTTTTCCATTGTTAATTGTTAAAACTACTTTGGCATCTAAATATATGCTCTCTTAACTCTATTTCATATTTCCCACTCCTGGTGTCAATTGTATCTCTTCATTTTGTCTGTAACTTCTCCTAAATAAACCTGCCTTTACCCAGAGAGAATGGTCATTGTGAATTCTTCTTATGACTGAACCCCAACTTTTAGTGCCTATCTCATCATTTAGTGCTGAACCCCAAATACATTATTTGGAACTAGGAATTGCTACCCTGAACATATCAATGAAAACAATTAAGAGGCATTTGCAGTAGTTCAAATGAAAAGTGATAAAACCCCAAAATAGAGTGGTAGCTGTGCATGAAGAGAGGGATGTAGGAAGGATCACGTTGGGGTGATCCATGAACCTCTTTCAGGTCCCAAATGGTGTCTCCAACCCCCCCCAACTCTTATGCTTAGGCTTAAAAAAAAAAAGAAAAAGAAAAAAGAAAACCAAACTGTACAACCTAGCAAGTATAAGAAAAGGGAGTTCCACTAAATAGCTATCCATTCGAAAATGATCAGGGGGTTTTAGTGGATTATAAATTCACTAAGAGTCAATAGTAACATATGGAAGCAGAAAATAAAATAATCCTGTGCTCCTAGTTTATGTTAAGGTTTAGAGAGGTGATAATCTATTGTACCCTGCACTCATCAAACAATGTCTAGTGTAGTATTGTCAGTTAATTCTGGACCTACTTTCTGCCAAGCATTGTGCTAGGGGCTGAAATACAAAGAAAGGTCTCAAGAAGATCGCAGTCTAATGGGGAAACAACATGCAAACAACTATGTACAAACAAGCGATATACAGGATAAATTGGAAACACTCATTTATTCTGTATTCTATACTAGAAGGACCTTGCTAAGCTGAAGAGAGTTCAGAAGAGGGAAACCAAGATAACAAATGGATTTAAGTTAACACAAAACGAAGCCTGTTTGAAAGAACTGCACTGTGGGAGCTTAGCCAGAGAAAAAGAGACTTGGGTTATATGACAGAAGTCCCATCGTGTGAGATGTCACCGTTAAGTTGTTTGGAGGAGTGAGGAAGAAGGCGCAATTGCTGACTTCGTTTTCCATCTCATTAGGAATCTTGATCAATTGGGCAGACACAGGCCAATAAACGGAACTGTTTCCAAGGTCCTAGAGGGTGTTTTTTGTTGAGACACTCAAACCTCATTCCCTTTTCTCTTTTCCCATTCCAATATACCCTCTATACTTGCCCAAACTATTTTGTTAATTGTTGCTCAGGAGTATCCGACTCTTCGCTTAGGATTTTCTTGGCAGATACTGGAGTGACTTGGTCTTTCCTTCAGGGTGCCGTGCCCAGGCTCACCCAGCCAATGTATGTCTGAGGCGGATTCACATTCATGAAGATGAGACTTTCTGTGTCCAGGCCTGGCACCTGGTTGCCCAGAGCAAATTATTCAAACTATTGCAGTCATCTTATCTATCGTTCTCTTCCAATCCATTCTTCATAACTTCCAGAATAATCTTTCTTATTTTCAGATCTGTTCATGCTACTTTTCTATTCAACAATCTTCAGTGGCTCCTGCTGTTCCTAGGATAAAAGCAAACAACACAGCCTGGCATTTAAGCCCTTTCCCTTCTTTAGTATTTCTTTGGGATGTATCTCTTATATTTATTTACCTAAGTATATATTGTAGATTTAAGTAGAACATTGTTTCTGTCTTTTTATTCATATCTCTAGTTCCTAGAACAGTGTTTGACATATAGTAGGTGATTAATAATGCTTATTGACTGAACGATTGATTAAGGGCACAAACTATCTGTTTTTGTTCCCCTCCTCAACATCCTTTCCTTCTGCCATGTCTAGCATAGACTCAAAAACACAGAAGATATTTGATTAATGTTTGCTAAATTAAATAGAATTTTTTTGCTATTATGAATAAAAGAGAACTGAACATTTTCCAACAGATATATCTTTTTCTCTCCCTTTTCATAAGGTCTTTGGGATAAAATCCTACCAATGGAATTGCTGTAATAAATGGTATGACCATTTTTTTAAATGATAAATTTATTATGTATTTAAAAGGAATAGTAAGCAATACATAATCAACCTGCAGTTTCATATGTGATCATCTTTTTTATACTATACTATGTCATTAAAATGCTTATTTTATTTTGTAGGTTCAGAATTTTTTAAAAAATGAATACAAAGGAATGGTGAAGCTATAGTTCACCTGTTTCTTGCTCCAAATGCATACATGATATAGGAAGAAGAAATATACTAATCTTACAATCTGAAGCTGCTACACTCTCCATTTTTGACACTAGATTGTCATACTCTTTGTAACATGACTGATTCTTTCTCTGAATTTGTTATATAGTTTGCTATGAGAAGGAAAATAGCTGCTAACTCCGACCTGCTGGTATGACCATTTTTGAAAAGGGAAAGAGAATAAACATTTCTACAGCACTTATTATATTCCAAGCGCTGCACTAAATGCTTTTTTTAATGAAAAACCAAACTGATCAGAATATTTTGTAAATTATAAAATAAGATCACAATATTATTTTTAAAATTTATTAGTTTTTGACATTTACTTTTATAAGATTTTGATTTCTATTTTTGTCTTCTTCTCTTCCCTTCCCTCGCCCTAAGACAAACTATCTACTACAAGTTATGTATGTATTAAATGCTTTTTATGAATAGCATCTCATTTGATCCTTATAGTAACCCTATATGGTAGGTGCTGTTATTAATCCCATTTTACAGTTGGGGATCTGACTAGTCCAAGGGTTTCATAGCTAATAAATGTTTGTGGCTGGGATTCCATCCTGACATGAGAAATGGTAGCTACAGCTGGCTGGGAAACTTGTTGGTTAAATCTTCAAAGATACCCAGACTAGCAGTTAGGAAAAATTGCTTTACTCTCTTTAAATAGTGGCCTTTCCTAATTCCTAATTCCCTCAGATCTATGTACTCCTCCCCTAATCCCAGTGACATTGGTTTGTTTTTTATTTGCTTCTCTGTGTACCTGTTGTTTGTCCCAGTAAAATGTAACTTTCTGGAGAGTAAAGACTGCTTCCTTTTTTGTCCTTGTAGCTTCAGCACCAAGCACAATGCCTGGGACATAGCAGGCACTTAATAAATGCTTATTGACTGTCTGACATTCTGCAAGCCCTTAATAAAAGTCTGTTAAACTGTAATGGAAATGAGGCCTTATTCCCAAGTTATACTACATCATGCTTTTTATTTGTCTTCCGCGTTTTTAAGATGTAGGTGGAGATCAAGGTGAGAGTTTGTTTTTTTCCCCTCATTCTCCTGTGGTTTACAATTGACTTCTAGCCAAATGGACAGGGAGGCAGGAGGCAGAAGGCAGCTTTTCAGTTCCAAAGCAGGTGCACAGGAAATTGGCAGCTGCCCATAGGTTCAGAGGTTGAGAGGAGGAACCACTGGTCTGAGTCAGCCCACATGGGGCATCTGGTGTTTGTAACTGGCATCTCATACTGTCATCTAGAAAGAGAGACAGGTTCGATGTCATAATAGGATATCTCAAACACAACCTCTCCATTCAATCATGTTAAACCACCAAAATGCCTCAGGGGAATTCAGATTCAGAAAACTGAACATGAGATGAAAGGAGGGAGGGAGAAACCTTGGAGGGATTGATTAAAAATAGATTATGATTTCTGAAGTTCCATGCTTAAACCAAAAGTTTATGAATTCCCTTCCAGCACTTTAAACAACCCTCTTCCCCCAAAAGGCTGAAGCCTCCCTGAGTTGCTTGTCTAGGGAATGGCAGATTCTTTATTTCCAGCATATCTCTCTATTTGTGCTTGGCTCAATGAGAAGAACAGGGACAATTCAAAAGAAACAAAAAGTTTTACAGTCTTATAATTGTTAAATAATAGCCATGCAAAGTCTTGCTCTTTATTATTAGAATAATTCTTTAATTAACAACTAACTGTAATCCTCATGATCTTAACAACAATCTCCAAATTTTGGGGAGTAATTAGACTGAGGATGGTCACCTGCTGATTTGTGTCATCACTGAGAACAGAACAGCAAAAATATTGGGCTTGAAACTGCAGGAGGAAGAATTAGGACAGATATGGCTGCAGTGTGCTATGGGTTGAAGCCAAGGGTTGGCAATCTTTCAAAATAACATGCCAAAGTTCTACCCCCTTTTCCTACAGCATGTGGGGGTGGGGTGATTACGTGCTAAATTAGGCAAGGTTGAGCTTCAGGATCAACTCTTGTGTTGGATCATCTTTTGCAAATAATGAGGAGGTTGGTACAGTAGCAGCAATGAGTCCACTGAAAACTACCTTACTCTTTTTGGAACTTGTGCCCAAACTGCCAGTCCCAAGTCTAGGTGTTGAGACCACTTAAATCAAAGCTGCTTCAACTATGGGTTGCAGCCCCATATAAGGTCATGTAATTGAATGTGGGGGTTGCGATATTCTGATTTTTTATCAGTAAATGTTTCATTTGTATTCCTATTTTATCTACCTACATACTCAAAGTCAAGTAAAAATTTCTCAAATGAAAAGAGGTTGCAAATGGGAAAAGTTTGAGAAGCCCTGATCTAGATGATTGGACCCTTCCAGGATTTTACAATTGGATCTGTGATTTAATTATTGTAGAGTTCTCTACTTTGGTTCCCTGGGAAGAACTTCTATTGGTGCACATGGACACCTTCTCTGAAAATAAGTTTTATTGAATTGCCTGGGTGGTACTGACCAGTTAAGTGACTTGGTTAGGGTCCCAGCGTCAGCGATGTGTCAATGACAGAACTTGAACCTAGTTCATCCAAAGCCTGAGAACACCAGTCACACCCAAGCTGATGAATTAAGGAATATGACCAAAGGGCCCTTCCCCAGGTTTTTAGGAACCCCTCTACCCCTGGCTCCAAAGTCAGTCTCTGTCCATTTGAGCACGCTGCTTTCCTCTTGTCCAGGAGCCAAACCTGCCAGAACCTCAAAGTTAGGTGCGTTTTGTCCAAGGAGGACCAGAGGCTCCAGGAATCCCAGGATCACCGCTGGGGAGAGAACAAGGACTCCGCTTCCCTTCCCTTATCGAAAGGTACAAAAAACCATTTTGTTCATTACAAATGAAGAGAAGATATGATTTTAAATGCCACACTTTGGCTGGATGTGCTGGGCAGACCAGGGCCCCAATGATCAGTCATACCAAATAAAACATATGATTTGGGAGCTATTTGAAGGCAGGCAAGCTGAAAACATTGTGCACCAAAGGGCGGCCGGCAGCGGCCCGCGCGCATCTCAATCACTTCTCCCTCCCTCCCTCCCTGGGTGAGTATGTTGATTCCTATTTAGGGCAATTTCCCTTCCTCTAGCACCACAGAAGTGAGTGGGCACAGGCTTTGCCTGGAAGAGTGATTTCCCGTTTTAATGATTTCCAGTTAAGGAGCAGCATACAGAAAGGCCAACGTGAAGGGCTTGTTGAGGTTGGGTCTCTGCAGCAAATTGGTCCTAGCCCATTGATATTCAAGTCCTGGCTTCTGGGAAGAAACACCTTAGATGCACATCCCCTGCCCGGCCTCTCTTTCTACTAGATTATAATGTCAGGAAGGTGGGGGAAGGGAGAGCAGATCAACTCATCTTTAGGGTCAGTGTCAGTGGCAAACCCAACACATTCTCTGGAAGGCTCATCATCAATCCAGCCTAGAAGGAGCCTCCGAATTGGTCTTCCGCTTTGTCTCTCCTTGTCTCCAGGTCATCTTCTACACATCTGCCGAATGATTATTTTGAAGGTATAACTAGGCTACCTCATTAATCATTAAATCCTAATGTTCCCTCCCTCTTATGTAAAGTCCTATATAAGCATCTCTATGCTATTTCTATAGCCCTTCACAACCTTGCTCTGTAATCTGTTATATATACATGTATGTATATATATATATATATATATATATATATATATATGTACACATATATATAACCTTATTATATAGTATTCCTCTTTCTGCACAATGCCATCTTACCAGAGGACTTTCTATCATGCCTTACATTCCGTAGGTCACCTTCAGTCTGGCCTGCATTCCCACTTCTTCTCTGCCTCTTGGAATCCCTTCAAATTCCTTCATTTCCTTCAAAACTGCTCTAGTAACACCTTCTACACAAAAAGTTTCCTGTTTATAATAACCGCTACCACTTTAAGGCTGACAAAGCCTTACATACATTTTAGTCATTTAATCCAGCCAACAACCCTCTGAAAAAGAAGCTATTATCTCCATTTCACAGATAAGAAAACTGAGATGGAAAGATGATAAGTGATTTGCCCAGTCACACAGCTAGAAAAGTGAATGAGGTCCTACAGTCAGTCTATCCATTGAAGTGGGAGTTCTTAAATCAGAGTGTGTGTGTGTGTGTGTGTGTGTGTGTGTGATGGACTCCTTTATCAGGCTGGTGAAGGCTATGGACACTTTTTTCACAATAATGTTTTAAATGCATAAAATAAAATAAAATATATAGTATCCCCAAATTAAGTAATTATATTATATTGAAATCTCTCTCTCTCTCTCTCTCTCTCTTTCTCTCTCTCTCTCTCTCTGTGTGTCTCTGTCTTTTTGTCTCTGTCTCTCTCACTTTTTTCCTCTCTGGACCCTTGGTTAAGGATCCCTGCACTAGAGCCATTTTCTTGCTTCTAGTGCCCTCCTCATCCAATTTACCTTGTATTCATTCCATTTATATGTTTGTCTATGTTGTCTTCTCTGACGGAATATAATCTCCTAGAGGACAGGGAGTTTTATTTTATATATTTTAGAACCCAGCACACACCACACCAGTAGTAGTATATAGTAGATGACACACCACAGTAGGAATGAGGCCCTGGGTCATTAGATAAGATGGGCAGAAAATGTCTGGAATACTGATAAGTTTACCCCAAGGCAATAGGGAAGGACACTGATGGGGATCAGCTCAACTTTATAGCCCTATCCATGTGGAGGTCTTGAGTAACCCCACCTTACCATATCTAATCAGAAAACCAAGTTATGTCAAAACCTGGAGGTTAAATTTCCTCTATAAATCTATCTTTGACCTAGTCTATCTTTGCCGAATCCCTTTTGGATTAGCCCATCAAGGCATTTTGCTCTGTAGTATCTTTTTTTCCCATACCTTTCCCCATCCTTATAGTGTCTTTCTTTTTCCTAAAGCTACTAAACTCCTCTATGGATTTAGCCTGCCAGTTAATGGCATACTCCCACCTCATGGAATATTCCCTTTCTCCAGATTAATTGTGAGTTCCACTAGGGACTTTTTCCATTATTAATTGTTAAAACCCCTTTCCTTGCTAACTATATACTCTCTCAAATCTATTTCATATTTACCACTCCTGGTACCTATTTTACTGTTTTGTCTGTAACCTCTTCTCTTAAACAAACATATATATATATATATATATATATATATATATATATATATATATGTACACACACACACATATATATACATATATGTGTATATGTATATATATATATACATATATATATATATATATATATATATATATAATTAAAGCTTTTTATTTTTCAAGATATATGCATGGACAATTCTTCAACATTAGCCTTTGCAAAACACTGTGTTCCAGTTCCCTCCCCTTTCCTCATGGCCTTCCCTAGATAGCAAGTAGTCCAATATATGTTAAACATGGTAGAAATAGATGTTAAATCAACATATGTATACATATTTATACAATTATAGTGCTACACAAGAAAAAAGAGAAGCAAAATAAAATGCAAGCAAACAACAAAAAAAGTGAAAATGCTCTATTGTGAACTACACTTAGTTCCCACAGTCCTCTCTCTGGGTATAAATGACAAACCTATCTTTTGCCGAAGGGAAAGGCCATTGTGAATTTGTCACGTCTGAACCCCAACATTTGGTATCAAACCTCAGCATTTAGTGTTAGTTGCTCTCCTCAATCTCATCATTTAGTGAGCTGAACCTCAATCTAATCAGTATTTATTAATAACTGTTGACTGATATAGTACAAATTGTAAATGTTATAGGAGTTTAGGGGATTAAAGATCACTATAAACTGGAGGTGGGTAGGAAAGATTTTGAATTGGAGTCTGAAAGAATTTAGAGGATCAACAAGAATATTTTGGAGAGAAGGGAGCAAAACTTACAAACACAAAGGGATAAAAATAGGCAGGGGCAGGAATGTACTGGGAAATGTTTAACAACTTGCTTTCAACATATTACTTTTAAATTTAATTTGCATTATTATATTTTATTTCACCACTTTCTTAAGTCTAGGCAATCAACCAAACAATATGTAAAGCTTAGATTTGGAGGGTCCAATGTATAAATGTTTAACAGTTTAACTGTTGGTTCTGCAGAGATAGTATGAATTTCTCCTGGGCACTATGGCATGAAGTATGGAATGCAGAAAACAATGAACAGACTTCTTTGTGAAGTGTTCTATATGGAAAACAATGAGACATAAGGTTAGGTAGGATGTTAACTATATTACATATCTAAGGATGAGTAAAGTCATCCTGATTCTAGAAGAAAGCTTTATGGATGGATCTTTCTCATTAAGCTCCTTGAGGGCAAATTTTTAATCCTTATCCTTGGAACAATATTAATTGATTGGTTGAATGAGAGGCTAGGATGGTGGGTATAGTGAAAAAAGCCTTGAATTTAGAATTAGAGAACCTGAGTTTAAATCTTGTTTGGCTCTTCTATGTGATTTTGAGTAAGTTTCTTACTATTACTGGGGCTCAGCTTATTCTTCTGTAAAAAAGAAAAAAGTGATCCTGGTCTCTAATGTCCCTTTCAAAAGCCTTTGAATGAATGAAAAGCACTGAACCAGGCAGAGGAGCCTTTGGTAAACTGAAGAATCCTTTAAAATGTAATCATTGTTCTCTGGCACATGGAGTTCCCTAGGAAGAAGTATAGTTTCCTTGCTGATTTAATCAGGAAGATAGATTCTGCATCCTGGATCTTAGCTTTAGGGGACAGCTTGGTCATGTCTCCTCCCTCTTCATCATTCATCAGTGCGAGTTCTCTCTCCCAGGTTGCAGAGGGGAACAATCTGCTCCTACAAGACAACCACCCAAGAAGCCCTGTTAGGGGGAAGGTTGCAGCAAAGGGTACCTGGAGAACACAACAATAGAACGAAAGTTTTCTGTTAGTGGAGAGAAAATGAGAGAGGAAAAGGAAGGAAAGGGTAGCTGTGGAGTGGGCTCCCTAGGGCTGTGTTGTAGTTCACATCTCTGATGGGAAAAGACCAGCTCTGGGCAAAAACCTAACCCTCCCTAAAATAGCAGCCTAGCCCCTACTTGCACTCTTATTTCTTCTGACAGTATCCAGATGGGGGCCTGAAAATCATACCATGGAGGGATAGAAAGGATGGTGGAAATCATTCTAGTCCTACCTGACAGAATGAAGATGAGTATCTTCAAAATACAGATGAAAAAACTGAGGCTCAGAAAGACTGTTATATAATGTAATTCCACCTTCTTACTGAATGTTATGGCAAATCTCTAAGATTAAATTTCCCTTACAAATCTGTCTGTGGCCTATGCCATTTTTAAAAAATCCCTTTTGGGTTGTTCAACAAGGCATCCTGTCTCATAGTGTCTTTCTACTTCTTATAGCTAATTAACTCTTTTAGGTCGCTAAATTCTATGAATTTAGCCTACTAGTCAATGGTATACTTATGGACTATTTCCTTTTTCTTGATTAATTGTGAATTTCGCTAGAAAAATTGTCTTTTCCATTGTTGATTGTCAAAACCATTTTTCTTACTAACTTAACCTACTCTCCCAAATCTATTTCATATTTATCACTCCAACTACCTATTTTATCTCTTCATTTCCTCTCATAAATAAATCTACCTTCTGCCAAAGAGAAAGACCATTGTCAATTCTTCACATATGAATTGTTATCAAACTCCAACATTTGGTGCCAATTGTTCTCCTCAAACCCAACAATTGTTGACATGCATCTCATCATTTGGTGATTATACCCAAAGTCATCATTGTGGGGTCACATTACAGAATGGGAGAGTTTAGAAATTGTGATTTATTATTAGTAAATGTTTGATTTATATACCTTTTTTTAAATATAACCATGTACCAAATCATGTAATAATTTCTTGGGCAAAAAGAGGTCATAAATGGAAAAAGTTTAAGAAGTCTAGACTAGAAGATCACTAAGTTACCTTTTATTTCTAAGATGAAACAAAAAAGAAAAAGAGAAACAAACACCTTGCAACAAGTATGCATAATCAAGTAAATTCAATCCCCAATTGGGCATGTCTAAAACTACTCTCATTTTACACATCCAATTCTCTGTCAGGAAGTAGGAAGCATTTTAAGTTATTGGCCTTCTGGAATCATGATTAATCACTTGGTTGATTAGAGTTCTTAAGTGTTTCAGAATTGTAGTTTAAATTGTGTTCTGTTTCTACTCTCTTTGGGTTTTATCAGCTTAAAGTGAGGTTCAAGTGACAACTGCTTCCACCACCCCATTCTTGTTGTATACATTTTTATTTGTACCCCTTAGTTAAGTGAGATTTATGTCCTGACATCACTTTTCTTATATATCCTGACATCACTTTTTTTTTTCCCTAGTGTTTTTTCTTTCCCTTTCCTTTTCCTTTATTCTTGTAAAATCATCACAGCATTACAAAAAACAATCCCAGGCTCTCCATCTTATTTGACTTCCTTTACAACATCTATTGGCATAATAGTTCTCAGGTGTGCTTGGACCATCCCCATTTCTCCATTAAAAAGTAACCCCTTCATCCTTATAAATCTTTTCTGGTTGCTGATTTTTAGTTGTCTTTTTATATTTCTTTTTGCTTCCATGTTTGTATTTCAAAGTTTCTACTTAGCTATAATCTTTTCAGCAGGAATCCTTGGAAGTTCTCTATTCCATTAATTATCCATTTCTTCCTGCCTGTAAAATTATATTCATTTTGCTTTTAAGTTATTCTTCATTATAAATCTCTTTTACTTTATACAAACAGGAAAGGAAGAAAAGTTCCTGTTTGCAGTGTTAGTTAATTTCTACCAGGAAGGAGACAGTTCAGCTTCAAAGTTAGCCCTCAGCCAAACTATAAAATGGGGACATTTGTTTTCTGGGTCTCCAGCTTTCTTATCCTTATTGAACATCTAATCTATACTGGCCTAGGTAATGTTCTGCTATGAAGATTATAGATTTGGGTACAACAAGGTTCCTATCTTGAAAAAGAGTGGGTGGAGTAAGTAAACAAATATTTCCAAGATAAGTCCAAGTAATTATAATAGCAATAAAGTTTATAAAAGATGAGCACTGGATGAGCAGTCAGGAGAATTGGGGTTAAATTCTTCCATTAACATTCTCTGTGGTGGTGCAAAGATGGAGAAGAGTTGCTTGAAATCAGAAAGATTCTTTCCATGGGCCTCAGTAAATTGAAGGAATTGAACTACATAAGTGGTAGTGCAGTGGAAAGAGTATTAGATTTATTATAATATTCAAATCTGGCTTCAAAACTCATTCTCTTTGTGACTTAATTCACCCTGGATTTCAATTTCCTCATATGTAACATGAGAAGGCTGGACTAGAGGCCTCTATAGTCCTTTCCTGATCTAAATCTGTGATTCTTGTCTCATTATCCCAAGGGTTTTTTTAAAATATGAGAAGAATACAAACTTCTCAGTTTATTCATCTGTGAAATGTAGAGATTGTGTTGTATGGTCTCCAAAGTCTCTTATAGTTTTAAGTCTGGGATTCCTATTATCCCACGATCCCAAGCCTTCCTTGAAAATATGGAAGGAGGATCTCTTGAGAACTCAGCTTCATCCAGAAAATAAGTGATGATTCTAAACTATTCTATGATGTTGTTCCTCTTTGAATCATAAGGTGAAATCTCCTTGCTTTTAGGTGCTCAATGATTGTGTTTTTCATTTCCCTTCACTATCTATTGAAATCTTCTCTCAAGAGAGAACTATTCTCCATCATTTACATAGAATGAGTGGAAGTCCCTCTGTTTTTTTTCACTGTGGTCCAAAAAACTTGCTTGTTTAATCCTTAGCTATCTATGAATTGAGCCATAAATGAAAATTCTGCCACTGGGAGCAGATTGCATTAAGCTGAATGTGTTTAAGGGATATAAGATATGGCCATTCTTATTTTTGATCAAGGCAGGATCAAGGCAGAAGTGAAGGGCATTTTGAAATTGGGAAGCCAGCAATAGTATATGATTCAGGGTGAAGAAGACTGTGAATCAGATGGCTGGAGAAAGTAATCCCTAGAGGAAAGAAATAAGGATCCAAAAAGTATGATATAAACATTAAGGGAGGAAGGAAGGTTGCTGCAGAGAGCAGACACAGAAGCACATCATCTCCTCCTCCTGGTCCTGTAATATTGGCCAGCTCTGAGACAGAGAAGGAATACCCTGCCTTTGAGAAGGCACCAAGAAAAGTCTTTAGGGGTTAGCCCTGAAAGAGGAAGAGGGATATGAGAGGAATCCTAGAGACGGAAGGGATCTCAAAAGTCATCCAATCTGATCTCATTTTGTAGATGAGAAAATAAAAGCTTGGAGAAATTAAGGGTTTTTTTTTGGGGGGGGGGGGGATAAGTAAATTAAATCAGTTTTGAGCTTAAGCCGCATTAATAACATTCTACCACTTTCTTAGATCTAGACAATTCACCAAATCACAAATCAAGCTCCAGTATGAAATTCCTGCCAGTTTCTGAGCTGTAAATGCTCACACTCTGAAAATTTAACAATCTGTTCTCTCCAGCTAGTCTGAGCTGACACACTCCTGCTTTTACCTCTAATTCCTATTGTTGGTGTTATTCAATTGTGTCCAGCTATTCGTGACCCATTTGGTTCACCATTTCCTTCTCTAGCTCATTTTCTAGATAAAGAAACTGAGGCAAATAGGGTTAAATGACTTGCCTAGAATCACACAGCTAAGAAATGTCAGAGGCCAGATTTGAAGTCAGGAAAATGATTCTTCCTAATTCTAGGCCCAGTGGTCTCTCTCCACTGCCTACTTAGCTACCTTTAATTCCTATGATCTAATGCAAATTTCCTGAATTTGTGTTGCATTTGACCATGAATGGAATTATAGAATTTCAGAATTGCCGGACTCTTCTGTTTGTCTAGTTCTACCCATGCCTTCTTCTCAATCCATGGGGGTGATTTTGAAATCAGGAGAAGCCGCTTGGACTAATCGCCGCATTTTTTGGATGAGAAAACTGAGGCCTAGAGAAATCAAATACTTTGTTCAAGGTCACTTAAGTACTAAGAGGCAGATGAAGGATTTGAATTCTACTTGTCCCATTCTAAAAGTAGCAGTCTGTTCCAGAGAGCATAATGGAAATGTAGGGCAAGCAGGGATCGTGACTGGGGCAGGCTTAGGGCTGAATTTACTGTGGATGTGTGGAGTAGCAGGTGACAGCTGGTTTCATGGCTGTGGGGAATCTTTACCACTGATCTTTAGCTGACACTGCACTGATCCAACCCCAGATTTCCCTGGACCAGATAGTTCATGTGTGTGGAGTGGTGTTAAGGAGTGCAATTTCGTAGGATGGTACCCTGTGAGAGGGGCATGGTGGGCAGGGGTCCTGAGGCAGGTAGATGGAGTGGAAGATGGAATGCCAGACTTGGAGTCAGGAAAACCTAACTTCAAATCCTGCCTCAGTTACTTATTAACCAGGTGACCCTGGGCAAATCATTTAATATTTTGTGTCTGTTTCTTCATCTATAAAATGGGAATAATATTGGCATCTAACTCCCAGTGTTGTGAGGATTAGATAATGTAGGCAAAATGTTTAGAAGTCCTTAAAGTACTATATAAATGCTAGTTATAATTATAATTAATAAGAATAATAATTATTAATGATAATAATTATTGATATTAATAGCTAGGGAGCAGGTAGGTATTTTTGGCTGGTACTGCAGATTATGGTTAGGTGGGTAATGCACACCTTTTTAAATATATATGAGAGCAAAAGGAAGTTTGGAAGGAGGTATATACCAATAATTATTGCATATATAACATACACAAACAAAAAATAGTTTTCAAGATAATGTGCAGAATTTATTATATAAGGGGAAATACATTCTTGAATAGGAGGGAATCCCATTTACACTGGGGGCAAGGGAGTGTGCTACCTAGGGGGAAGGAATCATGACCTTGGGATGTTGGTACTTAAGGCACAGTTCTAGTCACTCCATGTTGGTTCTAGCTCTGTTCATGAATCTGGGGAAGAGATGTTTCAGAGCCAAAGGTTTTCCTGAAAACACAGCACAGTAACAAATTACCTCCTTTGATTATTTGTCGAGGAGTCTTAATTGATTTCTAGATTTTTAGGAAATAGTTTTGCTGTCTATTTCTTTTTGCAACTTCCTTAACTTCTCTTTTAAGAATTTGGATGCTATACCACTAAGCGTATATGCTTAGTATTGATATTACTTTATTATCTATGGTAAGTTTCCTTACTTATCTCTTTTTGCTTTTGCTTGATCTCATCAGGATCACAACTCCTGCTTTACTTCACTTGAAGCATAATAAATTCTGCTCCACCCTTTTACTTTTACACTGTATATATCTCTCTACTTCAGATTTGTTCCTTGTAAGCAGTACATTGTAGGGTTCTGACTTTTAATCCACTCTGCTCTCTGCTTCTGTTTCATGGGAGAGTTCATTCCATTCACATTCACAGTTAAGATTACTAATTCTGTATTTCCAGCCAACTTATTTTCTCCAGATTATACTTTGCTCTCCCCTTTTCCCCTTTCCTTTTTTTCACTAATGTTTGCTTCTATTACCTCTCTCACTCTTTCCACCTTTTTTTCTTTTTTTAAATCTTGCTCTCTTTCTTATCCCTTTCCCCTTCTACTTTTGCCCTCCCTCCTGTTAACCTCACCCTTTTCTTTCCCCTATCCTTCCTGGGAGTAGGAACGATGGATCCTAACCCCCTGGAGTCATTCCCCTCTTCCCCCAGTGTCCCTCCTATCTCAGGTGCTCATTTAGGTTTGTTGTTCTGTGTCTGTCTTATCTGCACTTGGTACTGATTCCCTCCTATAATTCATCTGAAGTTAGCATCCCAGCATCCCTTGAGAACTGGAGAACTGCAAGACCAACATAAATATACAATTGGCATTTCTCTAGATTTCAAGGAGAGGGAAGAAAGAGAACAAACTGGAGAGCAATGGATCTGGAGTCTGAAGACCTGGGCTTAAATCCAGCTTTGCTTACTGTGACCATGGACAAATCATATCACATTTCCTGGCTTCAGTTTTCTCTCAAGCAATACATGTGTATATAAGGGGGAAGAGAAGAGAATAGGCACTTAATTTTTTAATGGCATTTATTTTTTCCAAATACATACAAAGATAGTTTTCAACATTCACTTTTGCAAAACCTCATGCTCCAAATTTTTCTCTCTTCTCTTCTCCCTTCTCCTTAAGACAGCAAGCAATCTGACATAAGTTAAATATGTGCATTTATTCTAAACATATTTCCATATTCTTCACACTGTGCAAAATAAAAATCAGATCAAAAAAGAAACACAGGAAAAAAAAAAAAACAAGCAAACAACAAGGATGACAAAAAGGTGAAAACAGTGTGCTTTGATCCACAGTCAGTTTCCTTAATTCTCTCTCTGGATGCTCTTTCCCTCACAAGTCTACTGGAATTGCTTTGAATAACCTCATTACTGAAAAGAGTCAAGTCCATCACAGTTGATTATCACATGATCTTGTTGTTACTCTGTACAATGTTCTCTTGGTTTTGCCCAATTAACTTAGCATCAGTTCAGTCTCTCCAGGCTCTTTTGAAATCAATCTGCTCATCATTTCTTATAGCACAATAAGATTCCATTACATTCATATACCATAACTTATTCAGCCAGAATGGCATTTATTAAATATTCCTATTTGGTAGTCACCTTAAAGTGAAGTGAATACTTTACAAATATTTATTTTGATTCTAACAATTATCTCTTTTGATTTATTGATCTGAAATTTATGAAATTTAATTAATCATAATGATAGCCAAAATATAAAACAATTTTAAAGTTTACATGGCCCTTCATATGTATTTTCTCTTTTGGCTCTCACAACAACCCTGTGAGGTTATTATCGTTCCTATTTTACAGACAAGGAAATTGAGGCAGATAAAGATGATTTGCCCAAAGCCAACAAAGCTAGTAAATGTCAGGAATGAGATTCAAAGCTGTCACAGAGTGTTAGAGCCAGAAGAGGTCTTACATGAAATTTAATAGAGATGTGTTTAAACTTTTATACTTGGAATAAAAAAATTAAAAAAACCAAACAACTTACAAATATGAAATGAGGAAGATGGGACTGAAGGAAAGGGGGAAAGGATGGAAAAGGAATAAACATTTAGATAGCACCTATGTACCAGACATTGTCCTAAGCTCTTTACAAATATCATTTCATTTGATTCTCACAACTCTTCAAAAAAGTGCTGCTAATATCTTATTTTACAGTTGAGGAAATTGAGGCAGATAGGTTAAATGCTTTGCTTAGGGATCACACAACTAAGTGTCTGATGTTAGATCTGAACTTAAGTTCAGCTCTCTGTCTATCTTGGCACCTAATAGCCTCATCATTGTCTAAATAGTTCTCATGAAGACTTAAATCAAATGATGCTGAGTGAAATGAGCAGAACCAGAAGATCACTGTATACTTCAACAACAATACTGTATGAGGATGTATTCTGATGGAAGTGGAAATCTTCAACATAAAGAAGATCCAACTCACTTCCAGTTGATCAATGATGGACAGAGGTAGATACACCCAGAGAAGAAACACTGGGAGGGGAATGTAAATTGTTAGCACTAATATTTGTCTGCTCAGGTTGCATGTACCTTCGGATTCTAATGTTTATTGTGCAACAAAAAAATGATATTCACACACATGTATTGTACTTAGATTATATTGTAACACATGTAAAATGTATGGTATTGCCTGTCGTCGGGGGGAGGGAATAGAGGGAGGGGGGGTAATTTGGAAAAATGAATACAAGGGATAATATTATAAAATATATATATATATATATAATAAAAAAAAATAGTTCTCATGAAAAAGATCTGGAAGCTTAGATGGACTTTAGACTTTTTGAGGTCAAGAGTTGTTCTTATTTTTGTCTTTCTATGCACAAGTGCCTTGTGGATTATCTGGCAACTAGTAAGAACTTAATAAAAACACCTGTTGAAGTAAATTGATATCAATCAGCATAAGGTAGACAGTACCAAAAGGGATAGTCCTTGTAATGAGGGAGCTGAGAATTTTCTGTGCTCTGGTACAGATTCTTAGGTTAGATTCTGTGATTCTCAAAATCTATGGAGTGCAGATAAGGAAATACACCTAAAGAGGGAGACAATAAAAATTTGACATGGGAAGGGGCTTAGAAACCTTTTAGCCCAAACACTTCATTTTACAGATGAAGAAACTGAGGTCCAGAGACCTTTTCCTGAGGTCACACACCTGTTTAGTAATAGAAAGAACTCAAAAACAGTAACAGAGAGAAATCAAAAAAGTGGCACTGAACAGGGCACATGGTAAATCCTTTCCCCTTATAGAAGATTATAAGACAGAAGCCTAGAATCTAAGACATATTATCAGGGAAAAAATAACACTGAACCAAGCTACGAATCAATTAATCAATCACTAGATATTTGCTGACGGTTACTACGCTCCATAAGTGTGATACAATAGTAAGAGCTCAACTTGGAGTCTCTCTTTACTATCTGGGTGACTGTGGCAAGTCACTAAATCTGTCTGGATTTCAGTTTCCTCATTTGTCAATTAAATGTGTTTGGCTAGATGGCTTCTAAGGTCCTCCATGATCCCATGTATCAGGAATAGGATAAGAAAGAAAAGATCTTTGGTTCTCCAGAAGCTCACAGTCTGACTAGAGAAGAAAGACATACAGCTGGATTCAGCAAAAGCCCTTGCTATTAAGGTGTGGATTTACCCCAGTGAATCTCTGAAGGGATCCAGAGCCCAGGGGGAAGAACAGTGTGGTGGAGGATGCTGGGAGCCAGGAGATGGACTGAGGTAAGAGATGTGGCTGGGGTGGGAGTAGGGGGTGTGAAAGGAGGGGGAGTTAGGCTGCAAAACAAGAAGGCATCAGACTGCAATTCAAAAGGAGAAAATTACAGACCTTAAACACTTCTAGAAACAAATTTATGATGTAAATCTTTCTTTTGAAATAAAAAAAAATGATCAGAGAGAGAGAGAGAGAGAGACAAGCCTTGTCCAGGCCCCTCCTTTCCTTAGATGGCCAAGGGGGGAAAAACATGAAAAAATTGGAATTAGTTGTGACAGCTGAAATTCTCTGCTCTGCAGATGACATTTGACAGGGTACTTAAAAAAATAATAAGAAAAGGGAAAGTGGTTTGGGCAGCCTGGGGAAGGGGGAGAATGGGGGATTTAAAGTGACACAAGACGCATAATTCAAGCTTCTTAGATTGCAAAAGCTTCCCTTACCTAAGAGGCCCGCTGCCTTTATTTTTATCCAAATGGCTCAATTACCGCAAAGCCCCACAGAGAAAATTACAGATGTTTGCCTCTATTTTTCTCCCCTTGTCTCGACAACTGTAGATATTTTGTTTTCCTTCTTTCTCTTTTTGGGAGGGAGGGTGGTGAAGATGGAAAGGGGGGCTTGGACAGGCAGGAGGGGGACACAAGCTTTTGAATTGCGAGCCCAGATCTCTGGAGCTCTCCCCACATATACAAAATTGGCCTGTTTTTGTGTGTCAGTTTTGACACTATGATTCATCCTCTATCTTCCCATCTCTCTCCTACCCCAGTTTTTCTGTGACCTTCCCTTCACTTTTTCCTATTTTTCCTGCCTCTCCCCTAATCTCTTTTCCCATTCCTTCCTCCCCAGGCCTTCTTTCCCCCTGTGATTCTTTCTCCATTCTTCCTTCTCCTGATTCTTCTCATCAAATTTCTTCCTTTCTTCATCTTCCCTTGTTTTCGATAGAAGAAAAATTTCTGATTATTCCTCCTTCCCAGCAATTTACTTACGTTTACCCAGTTTATTTCTGAATTCTGCAATAGAGATGCCACACAGGTGGCTTATAATGCACATTTCCCAATATTGGGAGGGAAGGGTATTTTTCTACTTGTCACCTTTGAAATGAGTGCTCAGTGGAACCTGATGACTACTTTTATCATACTTTTTCCTGAAGGAGGGAGGACTGGTAGGCTATCCATTGTTCTAGGATATGACCAGTTGCAAGAGGGTTCTGTTTCTTCAATTCCCCTATCTACAACTCCCTGTTTGGAGAGGGGTCCCAAGTGCTGGGTTGGAGGAAAGGTGGCTCTGAGCCTAATTCAAACAAATAAACAAAGAGCAATGGATGCTGAATGCTTTGGGCTCATTGTCTTTCTGGGAGCAGATACATTTAGTCTTTGACCTACTACCTACTCAGTGAAATAGAATTAGAAAAATCAGTCAGAAAAAAAGTCAGTTTGCACATTGCAAAACCGATTAGAAATAACTCTGGGAACATGTGTTATTTTAGAGTCTTTGTACAATTGTGCCTGCTATACTGACGCAAAGAATGCATCTCAATTCCCTAGATAGATAGAATCATAGTCACTTTGTAGATAGAATCATAGACACTTAGAACGAGAAGGGATCTTAGAGATCATTTCAGTTTAACCCCTTCATTTTATAGAGAAGAAAACTAAGACCCTGAAGTGACTTGCCTAAGGGCAATTAGTAAATTAAGATCTAGGACTAGCACTTTTGTCACCTTGGTTCAATAATTTTTCAACTACATCACTCAGATTCCCCCAAATAACACTTGCCCTCTCCAATCTTCTGCCTTCTCTTTCTCTCTCAATCACTAAATCAACAAATACTTATTAATGTGTTTTGTATCATGTGCTATATATGTACATGTATTCCATAATTTCTGTCTCTCTCTTTCTCTTCTGCCCTTCATCTTTCTACCTCTTCTCTTTCCCTTTTCTTTTTCCTTTCCTCTCTTTTTCTTTTCTCCCTTTATATTCTCAAGTTTGGAAACTTTCTTATCAACTGAAGTTTGATTTTCTTCTTATGAATCATAAACAACCTCCCACTCTTTCCACAACTCAAAGGGCCTGGATGAGCAATCATCATTAGCAATCATCATTCTCTTAGATTCTCCTTTGTTACTCACAGACTAATGTTCTGTTGTCACCACTCAATCTCTCCTTTGAAGTTCATGTCATCTGATTCTAGAGTTTTCTGTCTCCTCAGCATCATCTATCAGTTTCTGATACACTTCTACTTTCTTTGAAGACTCCAGTACCTGGTTCATGATCATTTCTTTCTTTCTTTCTTTCTTTTTCATTTTTTTAATTTTATAATTATAAATTTTTTTTGACAGTATATATGCATGAGTAATTTTTTTATAACATTATCCCTTGTATTCATTTTTCCAAATTATCCCCTCCCTCCCTCTACTCCCTCCCCTAGATGACAGGCAATCCCATACATTTTACATGTGTTACAATATAACCTAGATACAATATATGTGTGTAAATACAATTTTCTTGTTGCACATTAAGTATTAGATTCCGAAGGTATAAGTAACCTGGGTAGATAGACAGTAGTGCTAACAATTTACATTCACTTCCCAGTGTTCCTTCTCTGGGTGTAGTTGTTTCTGTCTATCATTGATGATCATTTCTTTTGTCATAACAACGTCCATGAAAAAAAAAAGCAACAATCAGGGCTCTGTTATTTTTTCTCAGTTTCTCAACTCCAATAATTTCTACTTCCATTCCACTTTGACAACTGATCTACATGGCTAGGTACTTTGCTATCATCAGGATTCAAACCTTCTCCAAAATGAATTTTCAAAACTCTCTCTAATCACATCTCCTCTCACTTCTTCTACTCCCCTAATCCCAAAGAACCTGTTCCTCATCATCAACATTTATTTAACACCTAGTATGTGTAAAAACTCTATGAGAAGTACTGGGATTAAAGAGATATATGACATGCCATATTTTTCTCATATTAGTCATATAGTAAAAGAAAACACAGACCAAAACAAAGTTCATGAAAAAAATCAAAGCGAAAAATAATTTGCTTCAATCTGCATTCAAACTTGGTCAGTTCTTTCTCTGGCAATAGATGACATTTTTCATCATGAATCCCTTCGAATTGTCCTGGATCCTTGAATTGTTGAGAATACCTAAGCCATTCACAGTTGATCATTGTACAGTATTACTGTTACTGTGTACGATGTTTTCCTGGTTCTGCTTTCTTCATTTTTTATCAGTTCATGAAAGTCTTTCCAGGTTTTTCTGAAATCATTCTGCTTGTCACTATTATAGCTCAGGAGTATTCCATTATAATCATATATTACAACTTGTTCAAACCACTACCCAATTGATGGACATCTGAATTTCCAATTCTTTGACATTACAAAAAGAGCTGTTCTCAACATTTTTGTGTAAATAGACTCTCTCCCCACTTTTTTTCCTTTTGATCTTTGTGGGATACAAATCCAGAAGTGATATTGCTAGATCAGACAGCATGCACAGTTTGCCCTTTGGGTATAGTTCCAGATTGCTCTTCAGAACTATTGGATCATTTCACAACTTTACCAACAGTGCATCCGTGTCCCAATTTTCCCACATCCCTTCTAGTATTTATCATTTTCCTTTTTTGTCACATTAGCCAATCTGATAGATGTGAAGTGGTATCTCAAAGCTATTTTAATGAGCATTTCTCTAATCAGTAGTGATTTAGAGCATTTTTAATGACAGTTTCTAGTCTCATGGAACTTATGGTATAGTTGCAAAGGCAAATTATATGATAACTAACACTTCTCAGGAAGGTGTGGTTGGTGGCAAGTGAGTAGCATAGACAAGTACAGTAGGAGGTCAGAGAAAAGAGAGAACTATATAGATTAAAAAATTCAGGGAAGGCTTTACAGAGGATGTTGAACATTGATTAATATATTGAATTTTCAAATGTATAGAATTGTTTAATGTGGACAATTTTGGCGAAAAGAAAAGGGCATTCCAGACTTGACAATGGTGAACCAAGTTACATAGATGGGAATGTGAAAGGCTTGTGAATCAGGAGCCAGGGGGAAGTGACAAGATCCCTTTGACTCAACTAAGTAAATATACTCTGGGTAAGGGAAATACAGTGAAGGGTACTGTGTGGGCATGTATTCGATGCAATAATGACTTTATTATGTTTGAAAAAAAAGCATCCTTTCCCCCTGTAAAGAAAAGCTCTCTCGGTCAGAATCCTCACCAAGGGACTTGTATGGTCCTCGGAGAGAGTGTCCCCTGTTAAGCGAGCAATATGCCTTTAAAGGGTGGAGATGACTGGCTATGGGGGGATGCAAAATTGCCCCAATAGGTAGAACTGCTATTTAGTGCAGTTGAGAAGAGAGTACAAGGAATTATAGCATAGATGATAAAGTCCTGACAGCTGCCATCTGCTGCTGCTAGTCTCTTCTAATGGAGTTCTAATGTAGTGAGCTCTGCCTTGACAGTCGGGTCCAGAGATAGTAGGGTACGTCGAGTGTCTGTGTGACAGATGGGACAGTCCAGCGCCAAACCTGTAATCCTTTGATTTCTGCTGGGGCTGGCTGTACTTAACCCTTTCATTTCCAAATTGGCCAGCAGCCAGACCTGGGTGCAGGGACAGCTGTCAAGGAGGTAGAGAAGCCATGAAGAGGTCAGGGGCCTTGGCTTTCCGCGGCATTTAGGAATCTGAAGATGTACTTAACTCTTCTTCTCTATTGGGCAGAGATTCAGCTGCTCAATATGCCAGCCAATGAATTGGGATTTTCAAAGCAAGTGAGGAGTGGGAGGGAGGGGATTATCAGCTAATTCTATTTCCACCCTTTTCTATCTCCTTGCTCTATGCTTCCTTCAGCTCGGAATAAACTTGTTATCAATTTTTTCAACTTGGACGGGAGAGTTTAAAATAGGTTCTGGACCTCTCAGGATATTCTAAAGATTTTCATCATCCCAACAAGAGAGTTTGTCAGTGGCAAACAGAACTGTGATGTGATAACACACACACAACATAGATATATTGATACACTTATATGATCTGTGTGCAAGAAGGTACCCAATGAAAGCTAAACTTGTGTGAAGGCCCTTAGAAAAGCATATGGAGCTTTGCCTTGTTTTTCATCTCTCTCATCCCATCACCTTCCCTCTCCCCCCACCCCCACTCCACCACCACAGGTGGACTGCTCTGATCCAGGTGGGTGTCCTGCAGGAGGGCGCTCCATGGGAGCAGTCAGGCTTCCTGCCTGGGGGGTCTAGATGATTACAATCTCCACATGAAGCAACAGTGTGACACAGCAGCTAAAAAAGTTAATGCCAAAATTTATTTCAATCTTTTCAGCATCCACAGCTTCGTGGAAGTGAGCACCGCCTCTGTGGGTACAAATCCCAACTTCATGATTGCCTTGCTGGTTATAGAGAGTGGCTAAAAAAATTCACCACTCTGTGGCCGACCTGTAATGAATGGGCTTCTTTGAACTTATCTGGGCTGATGCTTAAACTGCAGATGTGCAACCATTACCAAGATCACCCCCACAGTCTCTGAAGCTCAATAGCTTCTGGTCAGAGCTGGCAGTCTCCAGGCAATTTTCAAGTCCCTTTGTCACCCAAAAGAAGAGAGGCTGCTGGCTGGAGCTGCCTAGAGACCGAAGCTGGGCTAGTTCTTTGACTCTGTCTGGAATCCATCTCTCTGGAGTTCCCCCCCTGGGCTGGGCTTAGCTGGGGTGGAGTGGGGTGGGAACAAGTGATGTGTGTCTCTTCGACAAGAAGGGGTCATTTTTCTTGCCCCCTAGTGGTCACTTTAGCAGAAGACCTGGCTCAGGTGGAAGCTGGGGGAAAGAGAAGAATGGGATTGTCAGAATGTGCACTGAGAAACATGGTGGGATCCCTCCTTCAAGACCCTTTCTGTAACTCCCACATTTAAGTTCCAGACTGGGACCCATTAAAACAGGTTTCTTAGGATTCTTCCAGTCTGATCATATATCTTTGGACTGTTTAGCCTGGGTCACAACTTTCCTTTAAAATGATTGGTACTTGGGAAAGAGCTTCTGCTATAATATCTAGATATTTTCCTTCCCTTCTCTAGTTTATCTGCTGGGATTAGAATGCCTCCTTAGAATCATTGATTTAGAATTTGAAAGAACCTTAGAGTTCATCTACTTCAAACTCCTATTTTTCAAATGAGGAAAAAGAGGCCCAGAGAGATTAACCACATAGTTAGACCATCAGAAGCTAGAAGACCTATGACTTCAAGTTCAGGACTCATTTCATTGTATCACATTGCCTTAAAGGCTCTTTTTTGAATGATATAGGCATTTTTTTTTTACTGATATCTTCTGTCCTTTTACATCATTATACTTTTTTTTTTAATTGAAGCTTTTTATTTTCAAAACATATGCAAGGATATTTTTCACCATTGACTCTTGCAAAACTTTGGTTCCAATTTCCTTCCCTTTTCCTCCCACCCCCTCCCCTGGAAGGCAACTAATCCAATATATGTTGAAGATGGTAAATATATATGTAAATCCAATATAGGCATACATATTTCTACAATTATCTTGCTGCAAAAGAAAAATCAGATCAAAAAGAAAAAATGAGAAAGTAGAATTCAAGCAAACAACAACAAAAGAAGTGAAAACACTATGTTGTGATCCATGTTCAATTCCCACAATCCTTCCTCTGAGTGTAGATGGCTCTCATCATCACAAGATTGTTGGAACTGTTCTGAATCATCTCACTGTTGAAGAGAGCCATATTCATCAGAATTGATCATTGTATAATCTTGCTGTTGCCGTGTACAATGATCTCCTTGTTCTGGTCACTTCACTTAGCATCAGTTCATGTAAGTCTCTCCAGGCCTCTCCAAAATCATCCTGCTGAGTGTTTCCTTTAGAACAAAAACATTCCATAACAATTATATACCTTAACTTATTCAGTCATTCTCCAACTGATGGGCATCCACTCAGTTTCCAGTTTCTTGCCACTACAATACATTATTATACTTATTCCCAGTATTCCTTACCTTTCCCTCCTAAAGAGTAAAAAGGAGAAGAGGAAAAAATCAGCACTCTTGATCAATACACTGAAAAATCTTGAAAACATGTTCAATGTGTCCCACTCGTGGATGATATATACATTTTAATATGTAAAGGAAAAGTTCCTGGGTGTGGAAGTCAAGAAGAAGTCAAGAGTTCAAATGCCACTTTTGACACCTACCAGCTATGTGATTATGTGCAAGGCACCTAGACTTCCTAAGCTTCAATTATCTCATCTGTAAAATGGGGATAATAATAGCATTTATCTTATAGGGTTTCAATGAGAATAAAATGCACGTAAATAATTTGTAAAATATATGTAAATTTACTTTGTGGATATCAAAGTTCTATATAACTATTTGTCAGCTATTATTGTCTAGTTTAAGTCAAACCTAATCTGGGGTGAGAGACATTGTTGAGGTGACACACCATCAGAAGTCTCTCTGAAGTCATTGAAACTCACTATCCATTAGTAGAAGGAAGGGTACTATGGGAAAAAGAGCATAATATAATAAAAAGCTCACTCACTAGTCTGGGGGCTAGAGACATGGACTCTAGTCTAATTCAAATACTATTTGACTAAGCATTTGGGCTCTGTGAGCCTCATCATTCTATCTTTTTATGCTTATTTCATGCTATTTCCCTCTGTAAATTCTGTGTTCCAATCAAAGGAGACTGCTTCTGTCCCTCAAACCTATATTGACCTTGCCTATTTCTGTGACTTTGTTTGTACTGATTCATGTATCTGAAATATGCTCTTCCCACTCTAGCTCATGAATCCTTACTTAAATTATTTATACATCAAAGCACAACTCAAATGCTAGATCATCCAAAAAACCTTCCTTTAATTCATCTTAGCCACAAGTGGGTAATCCTCTCCCTCTTCTCCAACTTCATGTAGTACTTGGTTTTTATTCTTCCAATACAAATATCTTGTATGGCAGTTATTTGGATGAATACTGTAGCAAATTAGAAGACTATAAACTCCATGAAGGCAGGGGCCATGTTTTATATGAACTTTAAAATCTCTCCCCAGAAGGTTAGAACAGTGCTCTGCATATAGTGTGTATTTAATAAATTCTTGTGGATTCTTTCTAGGGAGGAGGAGCACCAAATTAATTCATCTCTAAGGTCTTTTCTAGCCCCAGTGCTATGGAATTCCCAGTAAAATAATGGAAAAAGAAGTTTCATCTGACAAAAACTGGATTTACCTACTACTTTTTGAGGCAGTATAGCATAGAAAATAGGATGTTGGACTTGGTCAGGAGCTGGGTTCAAATGCTACTTCTAACATTTTCTAGCTATCTGATGCCAGGCAAACCACTTAATCTCTCCAAACCTTGGTTTCCTCATTTATAAAAAGAAAAGGGTTGAACTAGATGGCCTTTGAATTCTCCTTCTGGTTTACATTTATGTTCCCATGATTTGATGATCTGTTGTTCAAATCAAGATCTAAGCTAGTAAGTATTTATTAAGCTTCTGCACTGTCAAAATCTGTGTCGAGTCCCTGATTTCAAGGAGTTCACAATCTGATGAAAGACAAAACATGAAAACAACTATGTATAAACAAGGCATATAAAGAATAAATTGGAAATAATCAGAAAGGAAAACATTAAGAGGGCTCAAGAAAGGCTTCTGATAACAGGTTAGATTTTAGATGAAACTTGAAAGAATCAGTAGATAGAATTGATGAGAAGGAGAATTCCAGGCTTGGGGAGCATCAAGTGAAATTCATGGAATTAGGAGGTGGAGTCCACCCACATTATTCCATTTCTCAGATAGAAGTTCTAGACTACAGTCTCTGAATTTCAGACTCTGAAAGAAGTCCAGAGTATTGTTTGTAAGATCAGTATTTTCTCCTTCAATATGAATTTCACCACCAGTCAAAAAAAAATTGATCTCCTTAGGGAGCTTAGAGTCCCTTCCCTGCACTCATAGCCTTCCTCTTTGGGATGAAAAAAAATCAAATCTAGGTCAGTGAAACAAACTGTATTAAACATTTTCTAATAGAGGAGAAAGAAGAGGAGGCAGAGGAGGAGAAAAGGGAAAGAAGAAAAAAAGAAGGTAGGGGGAAAAGAGGAGGAAAAGAAAGAGGAAGAAAAGATGGAGAATGAGAAGAGGAAGAAGGAGAGGGAAGATAAAAAGAGGAGAAGAAGAGATGAAGAAGAAGAAGAAGAAGAAGAAGAAGAAGAAGAAGAAGAAGAAGAAGAAGAAGAAGAAGAAGAAGAAGAAGAAGAAGAAGAAGAAGAAGAAGAAGAAAGAAAGAAAGAAAGAAAGAAAGAAAGAAAGAAAGAAAGAAAGAAAGAAAGAAAGAAAGAAAGAAAAAAGAAAAAGAAAGAAAGAAGGAAAGAAAGAAAATACAAAAGAAAGAAAAGAAAAAAAAGCAGAGGTGAAGGAAAAGGTACAAATGCAAGTTATCTGAACTTGGGGATGAGGCAAAGGAGAGAGGGAGAGGTACTTCAAAATAAACTGTCTCTCTTGAAGGAACCCAGAATCCTGGCAGGAGGCAGTTACTTGGTACAATTAGCTAACAAGTGGTTGTTTTGTGGGGGGGTTGCTGCTGATGTGTTTTAAGTGGTTTTTTGAGTGGGAACTGTTAGGTACTAGAGAGACTGACAGACAAAAGGGGAGAGTGCATTAGGCTTTATTGGTCTATTTTGCACACATCTGACATCACTCTATTAAGCAAGTTCTGCTTAGCTTTGGCAAGATGAAAAGAGGCAAGAGGGGAAAAACACACACACATACACAATTGCACACGCACACACAATCTTGTCCAAATAGCCAAGTGGAAACATAATGGTAGGAGACATAGGAGCAAACTGTCAGACAGATGGGGTCTGTGTTGTTCTGAAGGGGAGGCTTCAAAAAAAAAATCTTGAAGTTAAATATAATAACAGAATTAGCAAACTATTGTGCAGTGAAAGGATAATGCACTTAGCTTTTTCCTTAATGGCTACCTATCTGCAAGAGAATAAAACCTTTTCTAACTGCTAAACCATCCAAGGACAAAAGTCACCAAGACCGGGAAGGATATGGGAAGGGGAGGGAGTGTCTACCACCACCAGAGAGACTCCAACAAAAGGCCCACTTTTACCTACATGGTGGCTGCTGCCATGGTTTTGCTCCTGGTTTGGTTAAAAGCAAAAAACATGAGAGTAACTACTTTGAGAGTTAGGAAGGGAAATTGGGAGGAAAGGAGGAAAATACTCCAGGCTAGTATATATTCCTTTTAGCCCAAATCTTAATCAGCTGCTTCTAGTGTTGAAGAATGCAGTATATAGTGGAAAGAGTACAGAATTTGGATTTAAGGGGGTCTGTTACTCAGCTCCCAGCTCTAATGTTAAGTGGCCTTGGGCATGCTACTTTCTGGCCTCCATTTTCTAATCTGTAAAATGAGGAAATAGGAACAGATAGTACTGAAGGGTACCTTCTAAATATAAATCCTACAAGACTATAAAATCATCCTTCTAAAGTCTACCTAATTATCAGGTCCTTTCTCTTTCTGGGTCTCAGTTTTTTTCATCTGCAAAATGGGGAGGGGAATGGGCTAGATGATTTCTGGGGGGATTTCTGTGTGCTTAAAATATAGGCTGCATTATATTAACAATGCAGAGAATTCATTATCAGAGTTCAGGTAATAATTATACATATCTATGACAGGTAAGAAATGAGAGAAGGGAAATTCTTTTTAACAATCCGGCTCTCTACAAATGTGAACCATGATTATTAGCCTAGTGCAGTGAAAGGAGTACTAGAATTTAAGTTGAAAGTCCTGGATTCAGACCTTGGCTCTGAAACTTGCAATTCCCTATTTGTATGAGAGTAAGTCATTTCTATGTGCCTCAGTTTCCTCATCTATGAAATTTAGGAGTGGGATTTGGTCATACAATGATCATATGAGTACCTTTTCATTGAGACACACAGTTCCTTGATCTTTTATGTAGAGCTCATTGATTGTTGGCTGAGGGACATAGAATGATAACTACATCACGTTGAATCTCTTTTGGCTAATTCTGGTTTTTAAGATGTTATTATCTTTAGTATTTTAGTGCCTTTTTTACAAAGCTGTGGACTCTCTTTTCATTACCTTTGTGTATCATTATCATTCCCTCCCTCATTTTCCTCTATTCTCTTATTTGATTTTTAAAATATTTTTTGAGCTCTACTGGGAATTATTTTTTGAGGAACCTATGATCAATTCACATTTTTCTTTGCGGCCTAACATGTAGCTCTTTGGATGTTGTTTTCTGGGTCTTCTGGGTTTGTGTCTGCTTATGGACAATGCAACAGGGTTCTGAACCCAGTTCCAGCAAAAGGTCCCTTGCAATTTCCTTTTAATGAGTTGTTTGATCCTACCACTGATCAATTGTTTAAGCCTCACTCTACTCCCACTTCTATCCCCCTGCTCCTGCACTGTCTTGGACTGAGAGGTCCTAAAGCTCTCACTAAATGCAGACACCTCATTCTGTGTTCCCAGGGTCTATTACCCTGATGAGATGGAGATTTCCTGCCAATCTCCTTAGTTGTCTTGGGCTGGAAAATTGTTTTACCTAAACTTTTTTTGATCTTGATGCTATCAATTTTTAGTTGAAGCATTACTTTAGAGTTGTTTGGAGGGGGATTTTGGAGAGCTCAGTTGAATGCTTATCTATTCAGCCCTTTTGGTTCTTCCTCCATCACATTGAATCTCTCAGCCAATCTTACCAGTCTGCTAAAAACTTAAAAATAGGATGAGTTTCTTGTAATGCTCCCCAAAGAATTAAAGATCTCATCCTCAATACCTATGAAGAAATTTAAATGATGGAGTTATGAAGATCTTAGAACCATAAAGAACCTCAGAAAATGCCTGGATCCATCCCAGTGTCCTTGTAACTAATATATTATTACCTGCCATTTTACACTTGCAACAATAGAGAGGAAAGGTAATTAGAACTGGGGTTAGGAAATCTGAATATATGTATCCTAAATTTTATACTTAATAGTTGTATATATTTGGACAACTCACTTTATATCTCTGATGCCCAGGCTTTTCACCTGTAAAATGTAGATAATGACATTGTCTATTTTCACAGAGTTGGTGAGACATAAAGCCTATCAGCACCCATAAGGTGGACAGCGCCATAATCCATATTAGAATTTCCCACTTCTGAACATTTTTTGGTTACAATCCTATTCATAGGATTGTATGATTTAGAACTGGAAGTTATCTTAGAAACCATTTAGTGTAAAATCTTTTATTTACAGATGAGGAAACAAAAACCTCTAAAAGAGAAAATGACTTGTCCAATACTGTGAAGCAAGTTGGTAGTAGAGTAGAAACTGGAATCTAAGTTTCTTGACCATCCCTTACCCTTCTTCCACTTCATCACATGTTGGCAATATATAGATTAGTGTACAGTGTATTAGTGTACAGAGGAGGTCAGTGAAGTCATTCTTCTGCTAGAGCTTTACTCCAACACTAAGGGAGCTATTGGAGGGAATTTCCTCCTTTAATGTCCCTATTTAGGGATAGACATAAATAATTTGCTGAAAGCTACACTTAGTGCCTCAGAATATTGATTTCCCACTTTGTAAGCACTGAAACAACCCAAATGGTTGATACATGGAGATTACAGTTTCCTCTCTATTTAACATCCTCAGCAAATGAATTTCTGTGTTCATTAAACAAAGGTTAACACAATCGGGATGGGTTCCCCATACCCCTCCCACAATTCTCTAATGAACTCATGGTTCTAGACCCCAGGGAAAAAGATAGCCAATTTCCAGATGCTGAGTCCAACACAATCCAAAGCTACCTGACATAATAGAGTCACATAATTGAGGTTTTTGCCAGATGGAAAATTTCTAAAGGGCGGGGACTATATTTGTGCCATTCACTCTGGGTACTCTGTTCCCAGAATAGCCATCATTCAAAAAATTGCTTATATCCTATTTGTTATAGTTTACAATAGCTTTCACATATATTAGAATATGTGATTTTTACACTAGTAGGAAAGGGATTGATACTCCCACTCTGTGGATGGGAAAAGTGAGGCCCAGAGAGATGAAGTGACTTATTCAAAGCCACACCGTTATTAATTATAACAGTTGGGATATCAACTTGGATTTTTAAAATCCAGGTTTAATTACTTCTTCTTTTAATGGTTTCATCTGTGAAGTAAGGATTAAAAATATATTATCTTTATGAAGATGTGGACCTAGGCCAGATTGAGGTTCCTTCCAGCTCCATTGGATTAAATCTCCTTGAGAGGACTCATAGGACATTGAAGACCAGACTGGTAGAATTAGAACTTATGACTAGTTCTAGTGCAGGACTTTTTAAAAGTCCTGAGTTCCTTCCATTCTGCCTCCCAAACTATAAATGAAAAACTCAGGATAGGTTTATCTTTATATCAGTGGGGATGGTGAAGGGCAAAAATAGGAAGAGGATGCACAATGCAAAGGGACAACATAGATCCCGCCTGGGTTTAATTACATTAAAAAATTATGATACGTTTTTATGTTTTCTAAATTTGACTGGGTTGGTCTTTAAACAAAAATGACAGAGTTTATTCTAAACCTTTCCAATCTTGTAGGACTTGCTAGATCTTGGCTTCCATGCTCATGGCCTTTGAGAATTTAGCGTCACATCCACTCCATGATAAGGCATTAGAAGGGAACTTCTACTAAGGACATTAGTGGCATTTTATCTTCCATTTATTGTCATGAAATTTCCTCTCCTTATAGATTTTGAGAGAGAAACAGTAAACATTTAAATAAAAATAATTCCAGGTCCTGGGCTATTCATGATGCTGTAATTTTGTTATTATATATATATGTATATATAATTTAAAATGTTATTGGTATGTTTTTGATGACAGTACATATGTTTCTTTTTTATTTTTTAAAGCCTTTTATTTTCAAAACATATGTATAGTTTTCAATATTCATCCTTACAAAACCTTGTGTTCCAAAATTTTTTTTCTTTCTCCCTCCCCTAGATGGCAAGTAATCTAATATATGTTAAACATGTGCAATTCTTCTGCACATATTTCCATAATTATCATGCTTCACAAGAAAAATCAGATCAAAAAGGAAAAAAATGTGAAAAAACAAAATGTAAGCTAATAACAAAAAAAGTGAAAATATTATGTTGTTATCCATACTGAGTCCCCATAGTTCTCTCTCTGGGTGAAAATGGCTCTCTCCATCACAATATCATTGGAACTGGCCTGAATTATATCATTGAAGAGAGTCACATCCATCAGAATTGATTATTGTATAATATTGTTGTTGTTGTGACAGTACATACATTTCAATAAATAAATAAAAGAACTTTCTACTAAAGGTATTATATTTCTACTAAAAATATTCCCTGAAAACATTAAACAAATCTACCTAAAAGAGGAATTGTTATTGATGGAATTATGAATTGGGTCTACCATTCTGAAGAACAATTTAGAATTATACCCACAAAGTTACTCAATTATGCAAATCATTTTGTCCAATAATGCCACTGCTATGTTTATACCCCAAAGTGATAAAAAAGAGTAGATATATTTGTGTATATATATATATATGTACATGTATATATACACACACATATATATATACACACACACACACATAAAATATTTCTACTAGTTTTCATGGTGGCAAAAAAATGGAAATATAAGGGACTGCCCACCAACTGAAGAATGACTAAACAAATTATGACAAAATTGTAATGAGATATTATGTGACCAAAAAAGATGACAAAATGAACAGTTTCAGAGATAATTGGGAAGACTTCTATGATCTAAAGCAAAAACAGTTTATACAATAACAATAATATTAAAGAGAGAGCTTTAGAATGGTGATCAATGAGTGATAAACCACAGACTGGAATAAATATGAAATATACACCCCTACTTCTATCAGAGGGGTGATGAACTTAAAATGCTAAATGAGATGTATATTTTTAAAAGACATGATTAGTTTGGGAATCTGTTTTGCTGGACTATGCATTTTTGTCAGAAAGGTTTTCTTTTTCTTTTATTGTTCAGTTGGGGCGTAGTGGCAAGGAAAGATAATTTTTTAAAAAGAGTGTTTGTGATTCTGATAGCAATATTACTTTCCACTGTGGATATTTGCTCTTTGGTAACAGAAAAGATAGATGAATATTTTAATCATTTGCATGACACTGTCCCAAGCTTGAAGAATGATGAAGGCAGTACTTGGGAAACTCACAATAGATTTGAATCCAGAACTCTAGGCCATTCTTGTAACCTCTCTAAGAAGAATTAGCCTTATTTGTCAAAGGGGTGGCCTCAGCCTAGGATTAGATATTAGGGAATCTGGAATAGGAAGAAGGTTCTGCCCTGGTTCTGTCTCTGGGTAGACACAGAAAGAAAATCCCACCTGTCAGGATTTGGAGATAAATTACTCAAAGTCTCCTATGGTTTCAGGGAGTTTTTCCTAGAGTTAAGAGAAGAGAAGATAACCCTCCAAGTTCCCATCCAGTCTTCAATTTTAAATGACACTCATGGTAGGCAGTTACTAGTTTTCTACCATGGAAGTAGCAGATATGATACAATGAGAATCCAAGTGACCAAGAGATTTTTGTAATATAATAATGGTAGAAGATGACTTCACATAGAAACATTCTGGAAAGGAAGACAAATTTTCCATTGCTGTAGTAGATGGGCAGAGATCAGGCCTGCTTTGACATAGACCCTGGTGGGATTTCTTGGGGGGGCTCCTTCATTCTCACATTCTCCCCCTCCCATCTCTCTAGCACGCCTGAGTAGGACTGTTTTTTATGATGTGATCGATCCAGCTAAACCAGGGAGATGCATTACAACTCCTTGAGGTCAAGAGTTCGGCAGTCCAGCTGGTAAATCGTCCAGTGTCTCCATTTTAAAGGCAGCCCCTACCCCCTCCTTGAAGCCAGGATGGAGAATGGTGGGACTAGGGTGATGTGGTTGAAGTTTGATATTACTCTGGGGGAGGGGATTGGGGCCAGAGGGCTTTAGCCAAGGGAGAGCCAAACAGATCAATGGGAGTCAGTCATGACATGGTGACCTTCTGGCTGGCTCCAAGCCATGTTCTTAACATGTCACAGTAAATCTGTGAGTTGATCACCCCTCTGGGTTTGTGGAGAGAGAGCAGGGACTCTGATGAGGGAAGGCAGAACTGAAAAAAAGAGAAATGAGAGAACAGGAAAAACACAGACTAAATGACTAGATAACCTGTAGTATTTGGAAGAAAAGTTCTAGATTTCAACTTGTTGCCCCTTCCAAATGGGTTTTTGTGGCCATATCTATCCTTTTTTGGAATTTGCACATTTCCTCTTTTGTTTCTCTCTTCTCTATTTAAGCCTTCCAGGGAAATTTGTTAAATGATCATTGTCCTAATCAATTCCTCTGTGGCCATGCCAATTCCTTAGATATATCTATCCTTCTTAGTCTGAACCTATCTCCATGATTCTGAACTTCCCAGCGACTGCTCATGAAACCAACTCACTTGAGGTCGAGGTTCTATTTTCTTTGTGCCTTATAGTAGCACGCATGAAACTTAGTCCTTAAGGGAAAGGGATGGAAAGGTCATACTGTGAGATGAAACATTCAGAAGCAGAACAGTCAGAGAGAATTTCAGGCCCTACAGAGAATTTATGCCAATGAAAGTCACGAGGTTCCTGTCTATGGACTAGCCTAACACGGCCTGATTTTTTGAGGAAGTCTGAGCAATTCTTTAGCCTTTGGCCATGGATTCACACACACACACACACACACACACACACACACACACACACACACACACACACACCTAAAACACTAGTTTTAGCTTATAATTTAACCTAAAAATGAGTTCCTTCAGCAATTACCACTTGGGCAGAAACAGTAGAATGAAGTTATTAAAACATTCAGTGGTAAGGTCGATTCCCAGTGGTGCATGTAGAATCCTAGTGCCACTGAATGGAAACCCATAACTCATGAGGAAACTGTCAGGAGGGGCAGAAGTCGTTTGACAGTCTGGAGGTAGATGAATATACTACCAGTCTCAGTAAGAGAAGACTAAATCCAGGGGCAGTAACTGATTCTGTAGCTATTTCTTTTCCTCTTTCATTTGTGCCCACTTGCCTTCCATGCTAACGTTTCATCTGCTCATTTTCTGCATGACTTCTTGACACCTGCTGAACTCTTATGCAGAATTTCAAGGAATGTAGTTTCAAAGAGAACATGGCACTATTCCCAGCCAAAGAACACGTATCTTTTCTCCTTCCTCCCACAATGATATATTTTCAAGGTACAAGCTAGTCTCTGTGTAGACATGAAGGCAAATGGATCAGAGGAATGCATAAGTTCTCTCCAGGTTATCAGGGAAGATAAAACGATCTTTGAAAAAAAAAAAAAGACTGCCTTAAGGAGGAAATTTTTAAAAAAAGGATGTTTAGGGTGTAGAAGGGAATCCTAACTTGAGTCATGAGGTAATCAAACAGAAGAATGTGACATAGAAAAGGAAGGAAAGAAAGATGACTAAATATCTATAGCTAAGTAACAGAAAGAAGGGCTTTCTGTGGGGGAAAACTGGACTATCTCTGAAGGAAGCAGCTTCTTGTGTTTTTTGTAATATTGATGTGGATCCATAGGTGCCATAAGGTGAAAGGTCATCCAGTAATGGTCAGAGGAAGAACAGATGAATAGTGATGGTTGATGACTCCCTGTTGAGCAGTACCAAGGTGGCTATTTATCAATCCGACATTAACAATAGTGAGGTCTGCTGTTCTCCCAGGGTATGTAACTGAGACATGACAAGAGACTCCTGATTCTTGTCAAATGTAATGACCACTACCCATTTCTGTTAGTTGGATTCAGTTCAGGTTACCACATTTTAGGAAGGACAAGTTTGAATTCATCCTTGGAAGAAGACCAAGATGGTGCAGAAACTAGAGACTATAAAATGAAGATATGTTAGATGAATTGGATTTTGTCTGGAGAAGAAAAGAAGTATTCAAAAGGCTGCTGAGTAGATTTTAGGGACACTTCTCTCTCCTGGTTCTCTTCCTATATGTCTGGTGACTTTCTCAATTGCTTTTTCTGATTCATCACCTTATGTCATCCCACTGACTGTGAATGTGCCCCTAAGTCTTTGTCCTTCACACTCTTTTCTTCTCTCCACAAATACTCTGTTGGTGATTTTACAAGATACTAGGGGTTAAATTACTGTCTCTGAGCATATGACTCCCCAAACTATATTTCCAGCCCTAATCTCTCTCTTCAGTTACAGTCATGCATCATCAACTGCTTTTTGGTCATTTTAAACGGATGTCTCATAGACATCACAAACTCAATAAGTCTAAAACAGAGCTCATTATTGGAGGGAGCTATTATTCTTGAAATAATCCACAATCAATAAATAAATTACAATCAATCAATAAATTAATCAACAAACATGTATTAACTGCTTCCAAACTTCCCCATTATTCTCAAGGATACTGCTATCCTTCCAAGCACCCATATTTGCAGTTTCAATGTCATCCTCTCAACTTCACTCTCATACCCTACATATTCAATCAGTTGCCAAATTTTGACATTTCTAACTCAATAACATTTGTCATATATATCCCTTTCTCTCTGTTCACATAGCCACCACTCCAACTCAAGCCCTAATCAGTTCTCCTCTGGCTACTGTAATAGAGTTCTGTTTGACCTCCCTCTCATAAGCTCCTTCTCAAATCCACTCAGCAGCCAGTGATTTCGCTAAAATGCAGGTATATGCAGATAATGTCATGCAGCCTTCCCCTACTCAAAAAACTCTAGTGGCTCTCTATAGCCTCAAGGATCAAATATAAACTCTGTATAATGTGGCTCTTTTCTATTTTTTGATTTTTCTTTTGTTTAATTCCTTTCCTTTATCTCCACAATCTAATAGTACTGACTTATAACAACAACAATAACAACAACAAGGATACAAAGCTTCATTTCCTATTTCCATGCCTTTGCTTTAGCCATGTATTCCCTCATCATGTCTACATCATAAAATTCTTGGTTTCCTTCAAAACTAGATCAAATACCACTTTCTTCATAAAATGTTTTCTGGTTCCATCCAGATGTTAAGACATTCCCTCCCAAAACTATGTTGGATTCATTTTGTATATATTTTGCGTAGATTTATTTGTATATGTTGTTTCCCCCATTAGAATGGAAGTTCCTAAGGGACAAGGACTTTTTTCATTTTTGTCTTTGTACTTCCAAGTACAAATGCCTGGCACATAGAAAACAGTTAATACAAGTTTGTTGATTGATTGACTCATTTTTCTTTTCTTTTCTTTTTTTTTTTTTACAAACATCCAAAAATTTTTTTCTTAATAGTATTTTATTTTTCCAAGTACATGTAAAGATAGTTTTCAACATTCATTTTTTATAAGATTTTGTGTTGCAATTTTTTCTCCCTTTTTTCCTTAACCTCCCACTTCCACAAGACAGCAAGAATCTGATAGAGATTATAGACATTTTAAATTTACATAATATAATATATAATTGCATATAATTATGTATATATAATATAATTTTAAAAACATATGTTCATACTTCTCATGTTATGCAAGAAATATCAGGCTAAAAGGGAAAAAAAATGAGAAAGAAAAACAAACAAACAAAAAGGTGAAAATACTATGCTTCAATCCATCTTCAGTCTCCATAGTTCTCTCTAGATACAGATGGCTGTTTCCATTCCAAGTCTATTGGAATTGCCTTGAATTACTTCATTGTTGAAAAGTACCAAGTCCATTATAGTTGATCATCACATAGTCTTGCTGTTACTGTGTACAATGTTCTCCTTATTCTGTTCACTTCATTCAGCATCAGTTTATATAAGTCTTTTCAGGCTTTTCTGAAATCAACCTGCTCATCATTTCTTACAGAACAATAATATTCCATTATATTCATATACCATAACTTATTCATCCATTCCCCAATTGATGGACATGCCCAATTTCCAATTCCTTGCCAATACAAAAAGGGCTGCTACAAATTTTCTTTGCACATCTGGGTCCTTTTCCCTCTTTTATGATCTCTTTGGAATACAGGCCCAGTAGTGACTCTGTTGGATCAAATAATATGCACAGTTTTGTAGCCTTTTGGGCCTAGTTCCAAATTGCTCTCCAGAATGGTTGGATCATTTCAAGCTCTACGAACAATGCATTAGTGCTCCAGTTTTCTCACACTCCTTCCAACATTTATTATTTCTTTTCCTGTCATTTTAGTCAATCAGACAGGTGTGAAGTGGTACCTCAGAGTTATCTTTACTTGTATTTCTCTAATCAGTAGTGATTTAGAGGATTTTTTCATATGGCTATGAGATGGCTTTAATTTCAAGAGGGCTTTAAACTAAAAAAGATCAAATTGCCCACATATAGCTTAAAACTGCACTAAAACTTTTGGCACATTGTATTTGCCAAATCTGGTATCCTAGAACATCAGTACAAGGCAGAAAGAAGATTGCAGAAGAGAGAACCAGTCACTGCTAAGGAACTATATTCAAAAAGTGAGACAAATCATAAAACTCACTGGTTTCAGATATCTGTATATACAAACAGACAAAAGTTAGGTAATAAAAAGGGAAAATGAAAAGAACTAAAGTAAAAAGAATAACCTGACCACATCTGAGACAGAGTGGGATGAAATTAGTGTCTATAATATAGCCATGAAATGGTATAATATGTCTATTCAACAGGAAAGAAAAGATCAAAGAGTTAGTGGAGTTGCATTCTATATTTAGAAGGTATTCATAAAAAATCCTTTTATCAGAGAATGTGCTCTAATAATTGAATAGCAAAAGTCCCCCTTTACTATAATATTATCAATAAAATAACAAGCATTTTAAAATCCCTATTGTGTGTTAGGCACTGAGATTCAAATACAAAAGTGAAACAGTTCTTAAAACAGTTCTTATCTTTTAGAGATCTTACCCTTTAGCCAGAAGAAATGATACATACATACATACATATATATATGTATATATATATATATATATATATATATATATATATATATATATATATATATATATATATATATATATATATATATATATATATATATATATATATATATATATATATATATATATGTTTATGCAAAATAGATACAAGATAGAAGTAACAAGAGGAATTCTTGTCCTGGACTTGATTCTTGCCAGTCAAAAAGAAGAAGTAGATATTAAGTAGAGAGAGCAATAATGGTTGCCTTAGGGACAAAGAAAAATTATCATAAAATTTGTGATAAACAAGGAGAAGAAAGTAAGGCAAAGATTGATGAACACTTGAGGAAACATATTTACTATTTTTCCCCAATAAGCAATTTTAAAAATTAAAAACAAATCAGTATTTTTGTTTATTATTTATTGTTGATATCATTGTCCATACATTCATTTAATTATATATATCTTTTGTTTGTACATTACCTACAATCTCAAAGATATTGATCTTCTTCCTCCCACCCGAAAGCTATACTTTGAAAGAAGAAGAAAAATTTTAAAAAAATCAGTTTAACAAAACCAATATATCATCAAATCTGATAGGATATTTATTAATCCATATCCATAGTCTTCAACTCCTGAAAAGAAGGTAGACAGGTGCATTTCTTTTACCTCTTTTCCATATCCAAACCTAGTCATGACTATTACTCAATATTTCTTCTTTTTTTTTTTTAACCACTTTTTCCATTTATGGGAGAAGTAGGTCTCAACTGATTCAGAGAAAGGATAAGTAAAGCCAATGGTCTAATCCTTTTCAGGGGATATTGACCCAAGAAACTCTTGAGAATGATATTTGAAAGTTACAAATGCAAATGATTCTAGTAATGAAAAAAACTAGACATTTGACAGTATAGAGAATTTATATTTTTTTTCCTGAGGCAATTGGGGATAAATGACTTGCCCAGGGCCACACAGTTAGGAAGTGTTAAGTGTCTGAGACCAGATTTGAACTCGGGTCCTCCTGCTTCAGGGCTGGTGTACTATCCACTGCTTGACCTACCTGCCCCTACATAGAGAATTTAACATTTAGCAACTATCTC